>NW_005363247.1:5225042-5247053 GCF_000412655.1 Myotis brandtii
CCCCCCCCGAGTGCACAAATTTTTGTGCGCCGGGCCTCTAGTCTATATAATAAAAGCCTGAGTGACCGTTATGGCGAAATGACTGGAACGACTGGTCACTATGATGCGCACTGACCACCAGGGGGCAGACGCTCAAAGCAGGAGCTTCCCCCTGGTGGTTAGTGTGCTCCCTCAGGGGGAGCGCCGCTCAGCCAGAGCTGGTCTCACGGCTGGCGAGGGCAGCGGGAACCTCTCCCACCTCCATAGCAGTGCTAAGGAGCAGCGAGCAGGCGGGAGGTAAGGAGCAAGGGGTCCGGACTGCGAGAGGGCGCAGGCCGGGCTGAGAGACCCCCCCGCCAGTGCATGAATTTCATGCACGGGGCCTCCAGTTAATAATAAAATAGTTCTGCTCCAAGAATGATAAAAATGGTAAGCAATATAGTAATATTATCAATGGAGTATTGGGAGAAAGGATCATGGGAATTTCATAATCATAGTCAAAGTCAGAGTTTAACTAAAACTATGTCACCAACTGGATTTAATAAAAGCTTTTTTAATTAGACTTTTACACCCAATATTTAAGAACATACTTACTATTATACCCAAAAATATAAAAATAGTAAAAGCATAATGACCTCTGAACACAGATACCACATAAATTGCTTAATGTGGAATATAGAAAATTCAAGGAACTTAATTTACCAAGATTTGTTATAAGAAAAGGAAAGCATCAATACGATAATATCAATCCTACGTTAATAGCAGTCCTGATGTTCTAATAGTTATTATGTCAGAATTACTTTAACTTCTCCCATGCATAACTCTAATTTTACTATCAGACATCTTTGCTATTTCATTTAATGTTATCACATTTGTCCTTTTACAGTAATTCTGCTAATATTGACACATATTTTATTGAGGAAAAACACAATTTTTAAACTGACTTTTGGAATATGGTTAAATTGATTGACCTTTCTCATCCATGTCAGGGCTGAAAAAGTCAGTCATCCAAACTAAGATGATGGAGCATTTGCCCCAAAGTAAATCCGTTCCTGAGGTTGCTTGAAGTGTCATGTGCTGCTGCTTCTGTTCTGGACCAATTTAACAGAACTAGCTGATGTTTTTCCTAAAAATCCTTGAAGATACTTGTTTTGCTCTGTGTATACTGACTCCTCAGGCAGACAGCCATCCTAATAAGTGTGCTAGCATCTTACAATCATAGTGTTCTTGAGTAAGTCTGCTCACATAAATGTATGCAGGTTGTCATCCTGCCTACCTCATATGACAGGAAAAAATTAGGGATTTTACCTAATAATGAATGTTGAAACTACATGATTTTATGTCCCCTCAAAAGTTCTAAGTAAATAGATACTCATTGAAACAGATCAGAGCATATAACAATTTCCAAGAGTTACACTGCATCAGATGCTGAAATAGAATCCTTCTTTGTTTTCTAAGATGATCTGTCTATTCTTGTTTTTTTCTATTCTTATTTAGAGAAGCCAAAAAAGAAAAATAACTTCTTATTCCACACTAAGTACCTTTTAAAGTCATGAATTGCAAGGCCTCCTTGGACCCTCTCCTATCTTTCTAGCTCTCTCTCCACCAGTAAAGGCTTTTAAAAAATGGAAAGGACTATCTTTATGTTCTTCCTAACTGTTCCCCACTGCCTCCTTCCTTTTGATGGGTAGGTTGGTGCTACCGTCAGCAGTCCAATTCTCTATCAGCACATTTTAAACTACACTGAAAAAAAAAGAGGAGAGAGGAGGTATGTCAGAATCCAGAGAGCTGACCACACTGGCTTCAACTTTGCTAATTGAAACACAACTCCCTGGAGCCATTGGTCCACAACTTTTATGTCCATAACTGTGTGTGAAGAGTTTGGAGAAAGAAAAATAGCAGGAGAAATACCAAAGCCTCAGATAGGAGTAGCTGACCACAAAAGATTTCCAGAGTGATACCAGGCAACACCTCACTCCTGTGTGAGGCTGAACAAATGTACAGAGTGCAAGTCAAAATAGTCTTTGGAAGCAAACAGTGCTGAGTTGTAATCAGGCTCTATCCCTAGACAAGGTGCTTAGTTCTCTGAGCCCACCTCCTCACTCGTTGACTATGAATGATAATACCTTGCTATTTCTGTTGTTATATAGATTAAATTAAAATAAAATATGTGGAGTACTTAGAATGATAATTGACCCATAGTAAGTACTCAGTATTAGCTGTTAATATCATCATCATCTTTTACTTGTCTCATTGTTATGCATTTCTCATTTCTCCCAGTTATGTCAACCATTTCAAAAAAACATGTTTAAATACATGCCATGTGCCAAACAAGCACTGCAGAAGGATTTGTGATACAAAAAGTAACTGAAATGTGGAGATTGTGGCTACAGGGGCTCACAGTCCAGGGATGAGACAAAAACATAAACACATAGGCACTCAACTTACTAGTGAACACATGGCACAATATGCCCTTATTTCTGCATATGTCTCCACGAACAATCTACATACCCCTCCAAGTCAAAACCCCTGTCTTAGTTTCTTCTATATCCTTAGCACCTAATCTGGCCCCTGATAACTTGTACAATAAATGCTTGCAGAACAAGCAAATCAATAAATGAGTGCTTTGCATCTGTAACAAATAGAGCTTACTCCATCTGTAGAGATGGGGTGGCCTCGCCAAGGAGGTCACATGTGATCTGGGTCTTCAAGAATAAGTTGAAGTTCAATAGGTATAGTGTAAAAAGGCTTTCTGGGGGAAAAGAACTGTCTAAAAATTCAATTAAAAATTCTTTGAAGGCTAGAGTTCTAGTTTTAAATTCTCAGGACCTTGAAGAATGCCTGAACAATAAAAGTTATCCATAGATAAATGAATATCTGCAATAACTGATATTTGTTTGAGCACTTAAATGTGATGGGCACTATTCATAATGTCTTATGGTACTAACTCATTAAATGCTCACAATAATCATATGAGATAGGTACTTATTTTACTTAGACACAGAGAGGTTATGTGATTTGCTCAAGTTCACACAACCAGAAACTAGCAGAGTCAGCTTTCAAACCCAGAGAGTCTGAATTAAGACCCTATAGTCTTACAGGCTCTCTCACCTCTATATTTATTCACACCATCATTTAACAAATACTGTTACCTACTTTGTGTCAGGCACTGTTCTAGGCACTGGAGTAGTGCTTACCCTTGTATTCTAATACAAGAAGACAAACAAAAAACAAAATAAATAAGTAAACAATATAAAATATGAGACAGTGATAGTGCTATGTGAAAGCATTAAGGAGAGAGGAAAGAATAAGGAGAATTCGGTGAAGGGGAGATGATCCATTTTAATGACAGAGGTCAGGGAAGGCCTTGCTGAGTAGATAGCATTTGAGCAAAGACTTGAAATAGGTGAAAGAGTGAGCCCTGCGGAGGTCCAGAGATAAGGAATCACAGTAGGCCAATGTGGCTGAGGCTGAGAGACTGAAAGCATGAACCCTGCGGAGGTCCAGAGATAAGAACAAACCTGGCCTGTTGAGGAATCACAGTAGGCCAATGTGGCTGAGGCTGAGAGAGACAAGGAGAGTAGAAGAAGAGGTCAGAAAGATAAGAGATGGCCAGATCGTGTAGAGTTTTAGAAGCACTGGTTTTTACTCAGTAGTGAAAATATTATATAGTAGTTGATTTTCTTGGCCTCTCCACTACCTCCCCAGCCTTCTTCCCTAGCCTGAGTTAAGCAACAGGACAGATTTTATAACTGGCCTCCACCCGTCCTGTTCTTTGCACCCAAAGAGACTGAGTCCACTTTATGGTGCTCACAAAACTATTCCACCTTCTTTGGATCCCTTTCTGCATGCAATCAAATATACCCATGGGCAAAACAGAATCATTACTGACATACACAAAGTCCCTGGACCTTTGAATGAGTTGCTGAGTCTAATAGACCGGAAGATTAGGGATGGGGAGGAAGAAGGATGCTTACTTTAAAACAGCTGCTCTAAGCTTGTAAGCATTTTTGGATGACGACTTCTATGACTTCACCTCACCCCCTACACAGTGGTCATGGGCAGTAAGGCTCATTTAGTTAAAATGTTTTGGGGTTTTTTCTACACATTTTATAAATGTTTCAAATAAATGCCAATTTTTTACTCCAGAACTTAGATTATTTTATTTTATCTCAATTTTTAATTTACAATTTGAAACCAGAGTCCCATTTTGAGTGAAAATATTCTCCACTTATCTTTCAAACTAAACCACAAAGATTAAATTTGACAGGGAGCTGTGACTGGTTTGGCTCAGTGGATAGAGCGTCGGCCTGCGGACTGAAAGGTCCCAGGTTCGATTCCAGTCAAGGGCATGTACCTTGGTTGCGAGCACATCCCCAGTGGGAGGTGTGCAGGAGGCAGCTGATCGATGTTTCTCTGGGAAACTTTACTATAAGATAAAGGCAGATGTTAGTAACCAGATAATTAATAATCTTTAAATTCTATTATTTTAATAATTTTTATTTATAAGAAATCTGAAATCTCTGAATCAATGACACTTTTAATTGTGTTTATATAGGTAAAATTTACACACAATGAAATCTACAGACCTAAAGTGTTAGTTCAATAAGTAAATGTAAACCGTATAAGCAACAACTTTTAAATAAAGATATAGAAAAGTTCCTTATACATCCTTCTAGTCAGTCCCCGCAACCCCAAGATAGCTACTGTTCTGATTTTAAATCTCACCATAGATTAGTTTTAATGAGCCCATTTTCAAGTGTATATTGGCCATCTACCTGTCTTCTTTTTGAAGTACCTGATCTAGTCTTTTGCTGGCGTTATTGATAAGTAGGAGTTCCTTACTTCTTCTTGATAAAAATCACCTGGCTTAGATATTTTTTAAAAATAACTTATTCCAGCCTACTGCATGCCTTTTCTTTTCTTAATGATGCTTTTGATTATCAGAAGTTTTTAATTTTAGTGATGTCTTGTGTGATCATTTTTTAAATTTTGTGGGCAACCTTTTTCCACTCTCTCTTAGAAATCTTTGCCTGTCCCAAGTTCACAATGATATTCTAGGTTTTCTTAGTCTAGAAGCTTTATACTTTCATCTTTAAGCTTATACTCCATCTCAAATTAAATTGTATGTAGTGTGAGGGAGGGGTCAAGATTTATTTTCTCCTTACATTTATCCATCTGTTCCAGTACCATTTGACAAAAATATTTTCCATTCCCCCATTGAACTGCAGTGGTATCATGGTCAAAAATCAATTCACCATATGCAGGGTTGGGCAAAAGTAGGTTTACAGTTGCAAGCACATGAAACACAGAATTTATTCTTGTATTATTATTTATTAATTATTGTATTCTTTTTCCACACGAACAACTGTATCTATTTGTAGACTCTATTCTATTAATATACCTCTCTATCCTTATGCTTCATTGCTGTAGGTTTATATAAGTCTTAAAATCAGGTAATTTAATTCCTGTAACTTTGCTTTTTTTCTCTCTCTCTCTCTTCTAGGCACTTTGAAGTTCCATATAAATTATAGAATAAGCTTTTTTCTCCCAAAGGTGGGAAGGCTATTGCAATTTTATTAGAATTGTGTTGACTCTATCTATATATCAATTTGGACTGAAGTAACATGTCAACAATATTGAGTCTTCTATTTGTGAACAAATTATATTTTGCTTTATTTAGGTTTTATTTAATTTGTCAGCATTGTTTTGAAGTTTTTAGTACAGAAGTCTTAAACATCTTTTGCTAAATTTATTTCTACTTATTTTATGAATTTGATGTTATTGTTTCCTTAAATTTTATTTTCAAATAATTTGTTACTATAATATAGAAATACAAATAATTTAATCTGTAGACCTTATATCCTGTGACTTTACAAAAATCACTTAGTTCTAGTAATTTCTGTGATTTTCTGAAGAATTTCTGTACACACTATTATAGCATTTGAAAATAAAACAATTTGACTTGTTTCTTTTCAATCTTTATGTTTTTCATTCCTTTTAATTTAACTTTTTCTCATTTCCTTTATTTTCTCTCTTTTTGGCTTTATTGTATTAACTGGGACCTCCAATATAATGTTGAATAGAACTTCAGTCTTTCAAATAATTTTTCTGACTCATTCTTTTTCTCCTTTCTTTTAAAAATTGTAGTTCAATGTGTCTTATACTACTTGATATTTTTCCGTAGATCACCCAAGCTCTGTTCTCACCCGCCTATCTTTTCTTCTCTGTGTTCTTCAGTTTAACTAATTTCTATTTACTCCTTGAAGTTTACTGACTCTTCTGCATTGTCCAAATTGTTTGTTGCTAATATAGAAATCTTTTCTAAGTTTGGGTCAGCTTCTAACATTTTATTCTTTTGTGGCTTAGCTTCTAACATTTTATTCTTTAATGTTATGCTTTTAAATACCATAAACTCTTTTAAACCAAGAGTTCTTTAATGTGGAGTTCTTTTGTTTTGTTTTATTTTTTCCAGTGTCACTTCCTCTGGGAAATATTCACCATTTCTCCACAATCAACTTCACAGTTTGATTACCAAAGTTATCAGATTTTTTTTTCTGTGCTGCACTGCATCTTTGTGGCCAATTCCCTGCTTCAATTATCAATTTTTGTAAAATGTCATGTGGGTTTAACACTGGGAGGTAAAGAGACAACACCACCATGCACTTTGCTTTCTGTGCATGAACTGAATAACAGATGCACAGTGAGCAATCACCGACAGGCATTGAATAAAATGATGTGATTGGTCACTGATCATGAGTGCATCTGTTTTTTACGTCACGCTTTGTGTACTGAAAGCTGGCAGCAAAGTCTGTATTTTAGAAATTACTCATGGTTAACAGACCGCAGTAACTGAGATTTGAACCATGTTGTTGAGGAACTGGTGTTATCTAACTAAACTGTGGTAACTGAAATTCTTGCACATCTGAACCATGCAAAGTGAGGACTGCCTGTGTTTAGAGACTTGGTTTTCCCACTGATTTGATTTGGCCTAAATTTAGTCACTTCGTGTTTTCTTTCTGCATTAATGAATTTTATAGAACTTCTAAGCAAAAAAAAAAAAATACATATAAATAAATATATAAATAAAATTTAAAAAATAAAACTTCTAAGCAAAGGATAGAGCTTAATTTCTATTTCAAATCCTTATTTCACCAAGTGGCAAAGCTTAACATCAATCAATGCAGAGTTCCCTTATTTACACGTGTCTGGGTCCTGTGTCTGAATCCAAGAGTCTTCTATTATGCCAGCATGTAGTGAGTGAGGTAAGGGAGATTTCTGATCTCCAGGCACCAGCTTCTCTCCACACCAGCACATGGTGAGTGACCGTCTGCCTGCCTGGACTTGGCTCTCGTAGGGGTCACCACACCTTCCCTTCCTCATCTTGGCTGCACAGCTCTTTTCAGGTGCCCTGGTCCTTTGGGCAGGTCTAGCAGCTTTCTGTGATTAGAAAAACATTCTGTGGATCTCCAAGCCAGGCTGGGATGCTTAGGGTCTCTATAGGAGTCCATGTTAAGAGGAAAAGGTCCTCTCCTTTCTCCCTGTCATGAGGGGGGGTGGGGGGGGGTAGACTCTTGCTCCTTTTCTAAACTCTTCCTGGAAAAGGGCACCGTCTTGTTCTTGGCTCTCCAAAACAACCTGGTATTCTACCAATGGCTTTCACCCGCACTAGGGTTCAATTCAAGAAGCCCCTACTCAGGGCCTACCAACATCCCTCCAGCTTCAGCCTGATCCTCTTGTATTTAGGGGCCCTCCCTCACCAGCACACATTACAAGATGAGGAAGGATCCTTACTGTTCTTCCACATCATCTCATTGTATGCCTGGATCTTTCCAGAACTCAAAAGCCAAGAATTTGATTCATTTCCCATGACTACCATGAGGGGTTCTCCTACAGTGACCCCTTCTCAAGCAGCAGAGCCACAAGATTCCAAATTGAATTGGAAAAGGGTCATGGGGAAAAAAGAAATGGAAGGAATCACACAAGCTAGTGTGTTTCCTAAATTTTACCCCACAGCTAGAGAATAAGAAACACATTGCTGTATGGTGGTTATGAGCTTAAACAAAAGTCTGTCTGCTTCTTGAGCTCCATGCCTCAACTACCCAGTCTATGATATTTTTCTTATACCCACTCAAATGGATATTATCAGGCAGTTCTTAATCTAATATTATGCTCCCTTACAAAAAGCACTTAGGGGGGTTTTCCCACATTAACAAACAAAAATAATAATAGCAACAACAAAAAACGACTGGGCTAGAGATTCATGGTACACGGCAACTTGGTCAACCATTTATACTGCACTGAGTAACTGCCATGGCAATTTTTGACTCATACTCACTCATATGAAGGGAAAAGACCTTGATGTTCCCCTGAGTTTTGTCTTAACTTCCTGGACTGAAGTCCCTCTGTGCCTGTCTTTTGCATGGATACCCTTCTTTATTTCTTTCACCTAGCGTAACTACCAGCGACTCCCTTTCAATTGGCCAAAAACCACTGTGAGACAATCTTCCACCAACCCCCTGTGAGCAGCCCAGTGCCCAGTGAAAACCCAGAGCAGCCTCTTTTTCAAAGAGCAAGAGAGCTCTGGACAATAAGTTCTTAATCATTCATTCCAGAACCCTTTGAGGCTGCAAAACTTCCTATTAATTCCATAATAGTAAAGATTACTAATTAACTTCACTAGAAACTGTCTTTTAAGCCCTTTGATGGAATTATACCTTTTTTCTAAACTTTAAATAAAACTGAACCAAGCAAAAGTTGTTTATTTACTTTGTTTTGTTTTATTTTTAAAGAGAGTTAGGCAGTGGTTTTCTTACATTTTCCAAGTGTACTGCCTTTGGTAACTAATTCTGTTATTGAATAACACTCGGCTTGTTCTCTCTCTTCAACATCAAAAACAGTGTGGTCAAGTATTTAACTATCTTTTTGAACTACAACAAACCCCAAAGATTGGTGAGTGAGAAGAAATAAGGCACCATCCCAACCTACTTCTTTCCTGACAGACATAATGCTATCCTTCTCAATTCACCAGCCTCGGGCCCTCTTTCAGAATTGTTCCTGAGTGCAAACGATGTCTCTTATCCCAATTTGGAATTCAGCTAAGAAAATTCTGTATTGCATACTTCCTGACATTACTTTAGGCCAGGGGTGGGCAAACTTTTTGACTTGAGGGCCACAATGGGTTCTTAAACTGGACCGGAGGGCCGGAACAAAAGCATGGATGGAGTGTTTGTGTGAACTAATATAAATTCAAAGTAAACATCATTACATAAAAGGGTACGGTCTTTTTTTTTTTTTAGTTTTATTCATTTCAAACGGGCCGGATCTGGCCCGCGGGCCGTAGTTTGCCCACAGCTGCTTTAGGCACTCTGGTGCATGTAAAAATAGAAGGTAATGTCTGCTTGTACACATTGCAGCAATCCCATCACATTTCAAGGCTGATATCTACTTTCCTGTGAAGACCACATCTTTCTCTTTCTCTTTCTCTGAGCTCAGAACTTCCTTGGATCAGCAGCTTTTGCAGACTGCATTGTCTCCCATCCTTTGTAAAAGAAACAAGTCATACAAATGGCAAAGGCAAAATAATAGTAATCATAATCGTGAATAATGAGCCAGGGGAGGAAGGAGCCACAATGCAGAAGAGCTGAACTCAAACCCACTGGCTATCCTAAGAGATCGTAAATTATAGGGACCCAAGGGCTTTGTCTGGGACTCACATTTATTTTACTATCCCTTTTGTGACATCAGTTATTCTTCACTTTTTGGATACAGAAGACTCTGTAGAGTTTCTGAGATGGGTAGAAGTCACAGAGAGGATGGGAAGCCCAGAGTCTTGCTACTCAAAGTGTGTTCCTGGACCAGCAGCATTAGCATCACCTGAGACCTGTTAGAAACGCAGAATCTCAGGCTCCACCCAGACCTGCTAACTCAAAACCTGCCTTCGAACAAGATCCACTGTGTGACTCCTCCATACACTAAAGTTTGAAAAGGTCCCAGTGGTCGGCAAACTCATTAGTCAACAGAGCCAAATATCAACAGTACTTCTTCAAAATAGACTCGCCCAGGCCGAAAACCAACTTCTGCGCATGGGCCACGAAGTTTCAATCGCACTGTATGTGCGCCCGCATGTGGTATTTTGTGGAAGAGCCACACTCGAGGGGCCAAAAAGCTGCATGTGTCTCGCGAGCCGCAGTTTGCCAACCACGGGTCTAGCCTATAGCATTTGATAATTTGAAAAAGCTTTCAACACTACCTGAAGTTCCTGGTTATAATTCCTAGACTGTGAGAGAGAGAATTTATAATGCATGTACACGTCTTCCCTGCAGTACAGCAGGAAGCCTTCTGATTTGTGACTGGAATAAGAAGAAATCTTGTAAGACCTGTCTTTACTGATATGAATTGTCCGACAGTGAAATTTTTCATGTCATATATGCTTCCACTGAAAGAAAATAATTTATGTGCTTATCAAATTTAAAATAGTTACACTTATTTTAATAACACTTAACATGAACATGAATTATGCAAAACCATTAAGGAAAGAATAAGGAAAATAAAACTAGTTCCTATAAAATCACCTCATCCCCCAAAAGGTGCCCAAAACAAAATCATGGACCGACATGACTTTCCTTTTTCTCTTTTCCAAAATATCCTATTAAGTAGATTTAATTTTGTTTTTCAGGCACATTTCCCTTGCCAAAGAATGATTTTGTGATATGCTTAAACCCATATGGATCATTCCACTATAAAATGGCCATGAATAATAAAGAAAAAGAACCCATTTTTTTCCTAAAGAATTTACTTGAGGTGACAAAATAGACTAAAATGAGGCAATTGCAAGGGTTAAACTCAGACTCCATGTCCTCCAAAAACCTAATGAAATGTAGGCCTTCTGGGAAGGATGGAGAAAATTTTATAGAAAATGAAGACTCTAAGGAAAACAATCTCCATGGGTAGTTCAAGAGGAATGAGAACCTATCTATAGCATTCAGGATTTAGGTTATAAATGAGGAGAAGTTTCCTGACAATTAAGATTATTAAATGCATATATTAGCATTAAATGGAAAGTTAAGAGGATACATGTTAATAGAGCTTGCCTCCTTGAAGTCACAGGGTTGATTTATTCTTATTGGGGTTCTTGCTTTAATAATAATTGTTGTTGTTACTACAAGGATGATGATGATGACACCAATGACAATTGAACACTAACAGTGTACCAAGCACTGTGCTTCATACTTTACATACTTTGTATGTGCTATTATTATTCTCATTTAACAGATGAAAATAACCGATTCTTTGAGAAGTTCAATGACTTATCCAGAGTCACAAAGGTAGTCTGTGGTAGAACCAGGATTCATTCCCAGGCAGCTTCCCTCCAGAGTCAGCACACTGAACCACTGACACACAGACTGGGGCCCCAAAGTTGGGTTAATGTGTTTTGCTGCACATAGATTTAAAGGGAGACTCTAGTCAATGTTGGGAAAGGCATTAACATCCAGCTAATCAGGTGGTCTAAACATCTCATTTGCTCCTGGTCTGCTCAATGTGTCATCAGTCACCAGGAACAGCCCACCAAGCTGAAATCTAAGTTAGGCTGCCTCAGGGTGTCCATATGCCATCCACATGGCCCTCACCATATCAACACCTAGAATCAAAGATGTTCTGGAGACATCTGACCCTCATTCTCTACTGCACTAACCAACCTTGATCTGTCAACATGCAGTATCCTAGAGCAACACACACACATCGTCTCTCTCTCTCTCTCTCTCTCTCTCTCTCTCTCTCTCCCTCCCTCTCAATTACACACCAATCAAAATCACAAAAGTTTTCATCAGAAGGTACCAACAGAAGAGCCTGAAACTGAACTGATGCTATCATTACAATAATATAAATGCAATGGATTTAATGTTTCCAGTATCTACCTAGGTCAGATAAGGTAACATATGGAAGACCCAGCCATCATTCAGTACATCAGATGTACTCAGCAAATGTTGGTTCTTTCCTTTGCCCCATCCTTAATCAGATCGCTCTTGCATATTTTATTTTACTTCTGAATTGAAGAGTGGAAAGGCATGATCCCTTTTAAAAAAAAAGCCAAGTATATTCCATTGTGAAGGCGACAGAAGGGAGTTAGAAGTGACAGGGCAGCAATGGAGATATTTACAGGGTGCCTCCACTTGATAAAAGGCAGCTCAATTCCACAAGAGAAAAGGAAGATGAGTACAAATCAAGACAACACAAGATAGCAGAAGAGAGCTGAGAACTATAATAAACTGCGCTTGGCTGGAAGAAACCACGAGTCATTTGAAGACGCTGACTGCCTGGACTCTACTGGGCTGTTACCAGTAGTTTATTATAAAAGGAAAGTACTGAACTGACCAAACACTGTGAACATGACTCAGATGTTTACAGGAAGCTTCAAATGGACTGATGGATGTGAGTTCGGATAACATTTTACCTTAGAAGGTATATCAGGTACAAAGGTTTCAAAATGGATTTGTTAGTTACAGAGAAAATTACTAACTTATGTATTAACTTCTTAAATTATATTTTATCTTATAAGAGTGTTCCTGTAATAAGTGAGATGTCCTGTTTTTCTCCGTGACTCACCCTAGAGGCAAGTCTAACATCTGTCTCTGTGCTCCAGTGAACGAGTAGAAAGCAAACTATCGAAAACAAATGACGTTCTCGCTAGCACAGTGGTTTTCCTTTTTGAAACTCATGTCCTCCTTTGATAGGTATCAAAATCTCATGCCTTCTTGTAATGTTCTACAAAATTCAAAGCAAAGTGAATATTGTTATTTACATTGAATCAAAGAAATGAAACAAAGTGATGCTTTGTCTTCACCCCACACGGTCCCTGCTGCCATTGGGGTAGTGGAGGTGGCCGTATAGGGGTGTAGTGCACCCCGGCTCACTTCTGCTTGAAAAATAATTACTCTTGTACTTATTCTGAAATACTGCTGGCTTCCAGATAAAAGAAATATTCTCACTGGCCAAATCACAAAGTTCCAATCTGGTGGACTCTCACTGAATACCCGTGGTTTCACAAGAACCCTAATGAAGGTACTAAGAGAAATATGTGAGCTCATTTAGTTTAAAAATAATTAATTCTGAGCAACTGCATCTGCACATTTTGCAAGGTATCTGTTAGTCATCCTAACTCTTGTGAAGCATTTCTAACATTGCCCATATTCTACACATGGTTAGAACATTTTGTAGGTTGTCATTTTCTGTCATCATCTAGGATTCAGAATTTGTTCCCTGGAACACACTCAGCATATTATTGGCTCTTATGAGGTACATCATTTCTTTATATGGAGTGAGACGGCATCATGGTACTGAAGGGGTTCAGAAAAGGCCCCCCAAGATGTGCCACTTTGGCATGTGGATTATTTTGAGCTGAGGGCTACTGAGACCCTGCAGTATCAAGAGAGACTTTTTACGTCTCCCTTTAATGAATCTAAATTGGGGGCCCTGCTCATAGTAAGAGTTAGTGCCTGAAGGACCTTTTTATGACCTGTCTATAGGGCAAGGTAACTACCACTTACTGAATATCAGTCCTTATCATCCTGTGAATGACCTTTCTCCCCTCTGAAGCCCCGGGTGCCTTGCCTCATCCTTCACTCAGAATGCTATATGCACCTCATTTTACCTTTCTGTCTCTGATCCTCTCATATGTATGGATGTGGGGTTTTCAAACATACATATGTAATTAAATTTGGTTATTTTCTTGTGTCAATCTGTCTCATGTTGATTTAATTATTGGACTGTCTGAAAGAACCTAAAAGGGTAGAGAAAAATTTGTTTCTCCCCCACAGTATTAAGACAGGTTCCAAAGGCTTTGACAGTCAGATACACCCACATTCAAACCCTGAATCTGCTGCTATCTGGATGACTTTGAGCAATGTTCCTTAACCTCCCTGACTCTCCATTTCCACATCTGTAAAATGACCTTAATAATTCCTCTCTCACAGGACAGTGTGAGAGCTAACAGAATATATTTAAAGCCTCTTTGCATAGTACCTGGTACATAGGAGGTACTTAGTATAATTTTTGAGTATCAAGTTATGGAAAAGATTTTGTTATTAGCATGATTTTTAGTACACATGATATTCTTTAAGAAAGATAATAGGTTTTGAGCTTTTAAAATGAAAAGTACTATGTGTCTAGATTTAATGAAATTTGATCTTTACTATCATAATAGTGATCATTTTGAATGAAATTGAAACATTGTTACCTAGGCAATACCCAAAAGCTAATTCCCCAAGACTGAGTGAAAGGAGATGCAAAAATTACTTTGATAATTGCCAATTTGTTTCCAAATGCTAGTTTTCTTGTCACATTATATAAATTAACTATACAGTACCTGCCACTAGTGTATCAAATCTTTGTATTTTTCCAATGTACCAACTAAAGTTAATTTAGAACAGCTATCTAATATTATCAAGACATCAGGAGCTCTGATTTTTTTTTTTTTCATTTTAGCTCCTCCATGCACATGGTTTGGTCTCTCATTGGTCCTGAGAAACCTAATTTTCCTGGCGTGAATTCTTCCCTTCTTACCCTCACCCACAGGCAGTCACACTCTGCTCAGGAACAAGTGGGGTGGGGGGGTCCCCCTGAAGGAGCAGGGCTCTGCAATTCCTGCTTACCACACCCGAGAGGACTAGGAACCCACAGAGTATTACAAAGTTAGGACCCAATCTTTTCAACCAGGGAGAAAAATTTAAATGATGATGTTGAAACATTTCTCAGCAACTCAGAAAGAGTACACTGTCCACAATAGTAAATGAAAATGGAAAAAAGAAAAAGAGTTGCCAGCCCAGAGGAATAGTGATGCGCCCATGACCATTGTTGGTAATGGTAGTAAGAAAGCAACCACGACAATGATCATAATCATTAACTTCCATTTATTGAATTCCACTTCTTGGCAGGCATGATGCTGGGCACTTCACATATGATTTCCAAGCTAGATAGGTGGTGTTATTTCTTGGTATTGTTTACTGCCTACTGGCACTCTGAGTGTGGACCCAGTTGAGAAATAATACTCGGCCCTCGCTGGTTTGGCTCAGTAGATAGAGCATGGGCCTGAGGACTGAAGGGTCCTGGGTTTGATTCCAGTCAAGGGCATATACCCTGGTTCTGGGCTCCATCCCCTGGTGGGAGGGGGGGCCGTGCAGGAGGCAGCGGATCAATCATTCTCTCTCATCATTGATGTTTCTCTCTCTCTCGCTCTCTCTCTCTCTCTCTCTCTCTCTCTCTCTCCCCAACCCTTTCTCCCTCTCTGAAATCAATAAAAAATATATATTTAAGGAAAAATTAAAAAATACTCAAGGATTACAACAATGGAAATTAAAATGTCAACTTTAATCCTAAAAAACAAAATGAGAAATTGTGACTCGGATTTGTTGTCAAATGAGGTTTTTAATGTATATCCCTAAAGGGGAAGGCTTCCTCCACGAGTGTAAGACCTATTCCTGTAAGCTTAGTTCACAGCAGAAAAATAAATCCACAGAGGAAAGAGGAAGGCAATGAAGTCAAGCACCTACCTGGTCAATAAATGACTCCCAGTCCCAGTGGGAAAAGTGAGAAAGGAAGAAGATGAAACAGTGTTTCCTTCACTGCTTTTCCCAGGGAAGGCAAATCCCTCCTTTGTATGGAAGAGTGGGGAATAAAAAGCACTTGGTTTTATTATCCACACTTTATAGACAAGCCAATTGTTGTTCCAGACTGTAACTTGCCCAAGTCACAGAGCTGGGAGGCAAAAGAGAATCCAGGATCTGTCACTATGTCACATAAATTGTTTAATTCTTACAAAGGTATAAAAGGATCGTTGGAGAGAATACAAATATGAGAAGAGAAGAAAATTAAGAACATCCATCATCGCCCATAGCCTTTGCGTATTCTCGGGGTAGCCTTCTGCCCTTATGTGAGATGGCCTGTCTGAGAAAAACCTTGAACCAGGTTATTACTGGGAAATTTCTGGAGGGAGTTGGAGGACAGGGAGATGGGGCCCAGGGCCTGGAGAGTAAAGCCATGAAGTAGATCTGCAGACTCCTGAGACACACCACTCCTAACATCTGCCTGCCAGAAGTCAGCCCTCACCTTGGCAAAGTCAGCAGTGGATCCCCTCCCCTGTCCACTCCCCCTGGACAGCTGAGCGAGGTCCCTCCCTTTCTCTGGCACCAGAAGTTGGGAAGTTGCCTCGTCCATCATAGTCTTTTCTGTTCCTGAGGCCTCCTACCTGAGCTCGGGTCGCTTGGCCATTCCCCTTCCGCTCCCCAGGCACCTAGTTGCTTCCAGTTGCCTGGTTTGGGACTACTTCCTCGTTTGGACATCTAGAATTGGGGCTCCTTTTTTCTTAAATGTCTATCTGGCCTCTAGCTCACTGCTTGCTCTGATCTTCGTTCTTTTGTTGCTTCCATGGATAATCCTAACACCTGGCTTTCAGAACTAGGGCATTCCCATTCCAGCCTGCTGACCTCTCAAAACCAGGTTTTGCCCAGAGCCTCACCCATTCCCACACCTACCATCTGTCCAGACTTGTACCCAGACCTGGATCTCACAGTCCCAATGCCCCCTCAGTGTCCACCGTCTATCAGTAACTCTCAATGTCCCCAGGTTCAAACCAGTCTTTTCCACTTGTATCAAGAGTCTGATCAGAACACAAGGATCAAAGACATTTCCAAACCATATGTCTTCCACTCTAATCTGTTCTCACTGAGAACTGGCATCTGTGCCCATCGCCAGGAGTAGCAGTCAGAACACTGCTGCCCACTGCACCTTGGTATCTGCGTTGCCAAGGAAAACACATTGCAGTCAGGCACTGGATGGAATAACATTTTATTTACATAGAGAGGAACAGAGCGAGATCAGTTTCCGTGGTGGGCATCGTTGCCCACGGCCAGTGGCCACTCCTGGCAGCCTCGGGGCCACTGGCCTGCATGCACACCTCTTGTGCCACAGAATGAAGACCCCTATCCCCCCCCCCCCAGTGCCGATAGGTTAGAGCAGTGAGGTTGGCCAGGTGCCATATGCCTTGAGCAAAACAAAGGAGCACATACTGAGTCTGAAACAGGGAAAGATGTGCCCACACAAGGTAATTAGTCTAGCACACGCTGTGAGGACTCTCAATCTCCTGGTGAGGAAGGTTCCAGGCCCAAAGTCCACTCTTATGCACAAAGGAGACTGCCTCTCCCCACAGTTCTACTTTCAGAGTTACTCTACTTAGAAATGGTATTATTTTTATTGAGTCTATCAATGTGCTATCATTCCATTTCCAAAAGCAGCATTAGTGTATCTCCGTGAATGGAATATTTTTAGAAGATGTGGATCTAAAGAATTTTTGTTCTGAATTTGTTTTCAGCTCCAACTCTGTCTGATAGAGAGTCTCTTACACTTATCTGAGGCCATCACTCCCCCTCTTCCTGAACACAAACCACTGACTTGGCATGAGACCATAACCCAAGGGCTTTAGACTGTCATAAGATTATAAGCACTAAATGGAATAAATCTTATTGGACAGATTAGAATGATCAGAATTAGAATGATTATGTTAGAATCAAATTAATAATTAAGTTAAAATTACGGATTTGGAAAATTAGCTATAAAAATGTTCAGATCAGTGACTGCATTGAGAACTTGACTAGCATGTTTATAAGTTTTCTAGAAAGAACTTAAAGAATGGGCCCCTACGCCCACACCATGTCTATGTTCCGTGTAGTTGCTATGGAATGAACAACTCCCCTGGCGGGCATTTCTAGCTACAAGTCAATGCACATAAACTGTCCCATGCCCCTCTGGACATATTTCTGTCCTGGTAGCAAGAGAAGTTGAACCACAGAATCTGAATCCAAGTGGAGGGGGGGATACATTTTAAACTCCTTCATTGTCCAAACGTTCCGACTCAGGTGGCTTTGAGATGTGTCCCAAAGATCTTAAAGACTTTGGGAGGGAAAACCCATCAAATCATTGGAATGCACCGTGTTTTAAACTCAACTTTGAAACCACTTCTTGGAACTGCACCAGATAGGAGCACCTTCAAACCGGCCGCATACAAGCGCGTGCAATCAGTAAGCACCAGATTGGCTCAGTCAGTGGAAGACTAATAGAATAATGGGATTTTACTGAGTAAGCACATGGCTTGTTAAGCTGCGGTCCCTGGAACCAGCAGCAGCAGTGCAACCATCCCCCAAATGTTCGCAAGGGGCTGAAGACACAGTTTCTGAAACAGGTGAAGAATCAAAGTTCTTTGAAATCTAGCAGGAGGTTAATGTGTCCTCAGGCATCATTGAATCTAACTTAAGAAAGACCTCAAGGGATATGTGCTTCTCGGCTGCAGTTTCTTTTAATGCAGAGCCCCCTGGCCCAAGAGACAGGCAGAGGGGAGCTCTAGAAATCCTTGGGTCTTCCCGACTGGGGAAGTGGCCTGGTCTCATTATCTAACACCAGCAGCACCATCTTCATCCACATAGTAGGGACGGGACGGATAAACAAAAGAGGCTTTTCTTTGTGGTGCCAAAAAAAAAAGACCCACTTCTCTTTTCCCCTGTTCAAATGCATGGGATTTTATAGCACAGTGCTAGACCAGCTCAGTACCTGATTGAAATAACCCGAGAGGAGGATACAGAGGGAAGGCTGAATTCAGAATGCTCTGTGAAAGTACATCTGTTTTATATGAGACACACAATCTGTCTCATTCCAACCTGCATTTCTGGGTCACTTGAGACATTTAAACTGCACTTATAATTAACAGCTATTTTTAAACAGTGAAAAAATAGAGCACTGGTAAGGTACAAAAGCATTAAAATTGCCCCAGTTTCGCTTTTCAATAGGACACACCACCGCAATATGCTTCAAGATCAAAGAGAGCTCAGAAAAAGAGAGAGTGAGAGAGAGAAAGAGAGAGACAGGCCGATCAGTGGGGATAAATTGTTCCCATTATGATGGTGTAAGAATAGGGTTCTTTCAGTTGAAACAATTTAATAACCACATTCATTACATTGGTGTCCACTTGGTTTTATCTGAGCAGTTTTTGCATAACTGGGGAGCGAGTTCAATTGAGCTTATTCTCTAGAAATTAAGATGTGCGGGGTTTGACATTCAGAAATTAAGCACTAATAGTCGACCAAGCAGTTGCCTCGAGATGTCCCCTGGATGTACTGAGATCTGCCTGCCGCTAATTATGTCAAATGCAAATGCATTCTCTAAAAGACCTGCCCCAAATTTTCGTCAGCTCATTTTAAGGCAGTTAAGGTTATATTAGGGTGATGATGGGATGCCAGGGTCTCTTCTTTGGAATATGTGTATAGAATCACCTTGCAAGGCATCACTTGCTTAGCATAAGTACAGCGTTGCCATCTGTAAACTTGCTTTTCCCTTAGCTATCCACAGAGCACATCTTTCAGCACACTCCTCGAGTATTCTGTGAGATCAAGACAACCAATAAGAATCACCGCAAACACTGCAAGTGCTGATTTGACAAACAAGGGGATCATTGATTTAAAGGGGGGGAAAGTCACTAATTTTCCAGGGTGACTTCAGCTGTGGGTATCTATGCACTAGAAAAGGCGGGGGCGGGGGGGGGACTTTTTTGTCAACCAGCTCTCCTGAGCGTGGTTCCATTTGCCAGCTCTCCACTGCACTGTGGAGCCTAATGTGTCATTTGAAGTGTACTTTATCCTAAAGTGCTATTTTAAAAAGATATTAGGAATGGGGCTGTGGAAATGCATACAGAAGAAACTCCAGGGTTTACATATGATGTATTAGACATGCACAATCCATTCTTGTCTGCTCCCCTCACGAGGAGCTAAATCACATACAGGAACATTTAGAAGACATTTCCCAGCACACACTAAATCCTTCTTTGTTTGCTTACTGCTGCCAAACAAGCAGAGAGTAAAGAATTGTTGGAACATACATTGGGTGGCAACTTCATAATAGCTGCACTTCTTCTTTCCTTCCTTTTGCCAGAAGACAAAGTGTAAAAACTGAGAAGTCCCCCTTACCTCCGCAAAGCCTCTTAAATTATGGCTTTTCCAGGGGCAACTGCACTTCTCTCACTAGACCATTTCCCCAGATGGGATTTGCAATATAAAACCACCATAGATTGGCTTATTGAGGAAAGGAGATAGACTTGTACAAATCACTGGGAAGATAAATAAGCTATAGAGATCAATAAATAAAAGCCAGGCGGAGGGGAAAAAATCAAACTCCGGCATTCCAGACCAATTAAGATGTTATTTACTGCCCATGCGATTGTAACTTCGATGCTCTCCTTCCTCGTTTTCACACCATGCGCATTTGTTTTGCTGAGAGAAAGATATATAACCGATGTGTAAATAGAAAATGATATAGATAGATTTTATGTCCCATAAAACTGTTAATCTGTGCTCCACATTAAATATAAAGTACATTTTTTATTTAGACACTGCACTGGTATAATTAAAATAAAGTATGCTAGCTTTATTTTTTCAGTAAGTCATTTCCAACCATAGAGATCAAATAACAGTGCAACAGCAGCATGAAATGTGGTTATAATAGCCTGAGACCACATTTCCTGAAACTAAAACATGGGCGATAATAGTGTGAAGGTACAAATTAAATGCAAATAAAACAGATTCCCTATTGTTGCTAATCCCTGGATTGGGTTTCAGTGGGGAAATTTAGCTGCAACGTTTAAATGCTTTATACAGTAATCAGTGACATGTTATCAGTTACATTTTGGGATCTTTAATGGAAACCGCAGTGAAGGGTTTAAGGAGACTACCTGTTCTCCTTTCAGGAAGAGAATGGAAGTGGCCTGTGGCAGATCAAATAGAAACGTACTGCCCAGACTGCCTCCTGGGCACATGGCAGCTGGCAAACACTCACTGACTTATTCCCTAATTGATGTACATTTTTCTGGCAACTACTTTCATTCGCCAGCAGACGCTTCTTTCAATTTCAAAGGTGTGTCACACCCTTTTGAGGGTGGCTGCTCTGAAAACATCTCACATTTTAACACATTTTAAGGGAACTTACGGAGTCAGCCTGTGTTACAATTTCTGGGTTTCTTGCGCTGCAATGGGCCTACATGCCACGGAAATCAGGTGTGGCTGACACACATGTTTTCTAAAGTTGAAAAATACGACTTAAAGTGAGCTGAGCAAGGCTACCTTTCCTTTTGGCTCAGTTCCACAGGGACCTTGCTACTGGTGTTTACAATTGTTGTTGAGCAATCGGCTTCTCGGGGTTTTAAGCGCACTGACACAAGTAGTTGTTCTGGGGAGACATGGCCTTACTCTAGAGCTTTTGGTAAACAATCTCTAATCTTTTATAAAATGACATTGGTCTTGTAATTCTATAATTTACAGCTCTCAGATTTCAGGAAAGTTCTGGGCACGTTACATTCTATACCATTACACTCTGTAACTACAAATGCCAATAATGGTGTAAGCAAAGCAAATAAATAACTATCAGAGACCAAACTCTGCAGCCCCTTCCTTTCCTCAAAGCCTTATATGTCTGAAAGGATAAAGAGCCACATTTACACAAGTTAGTCCAAATGTCATCCTTTTTCCTTCTTCTCCCAAATAAGGTGCTCGTGGTCCCAGGGGCACATGAGCTGATGATGCATTGGGGCGCCAAGGAACCACCCAAAGATCTGTTTTTATTCCTTTATATTCGAAGAAGAAATAAAGCTTTACAAACAGTATAAGTAATCCTATCTAATAAAAGACAAAAAGGGTAATTGACCGTACCTTCGCTACGCTTCCCATTGGCTAATCAGGGTGATATGCAAATTAACCATCAACAAAGATGGCGATTAATTTGCATACTAGGCTCCAAGCGGTGGAGCGAAGCCAAACGTACCCAAAGCCTGCCGAGCAGCGAGGCCTCACGGCCGCAGGATCAGCAGAGCCTCGAGGCCTCATAGCCCCAGGATCAGTGGAGCGACAAGGCCTCACCGTCCCGGGATCAGCGGAGCCAGGAGGCCTCACGCCCCCAGGATCAGCGGAGCGGCGAAGCCTGACGGCTGGCGGGGGGGGGGGG
>NW_005363247.1:5247067-5279611 GCF_000412655.1 Myotis brandtii
AGAGCGAAGGCCTGGGTCCCGGGTGCCAGAGGAAAACTGGTGCCAGCAGCCAAGGGAAGGGAAGGCCTATTGCACAAATCTCTTCGTGCAACAGGCCTCTAGTATTATATAACAGTGTGGTTTAGAAGATTTACATATATTAAGGTGCATACTCAAAATTTTAAAACCATTTTTGTGCATGATTTTAAGAGACTACGAGGCTGGAGACTGCTATTAATCCTTCAAATATCAGTTTGAGAAAGAACTCGCAGAGACTCCATGTGGTAGGCAGACTAATGCCCGCCCATAAGATGTCTAAGTTCCATCCTCCGAAACCTCTGAATGTGATGTCTTGCACGGCAAAGAGACTTTGTAGGTGTGAAAAGGGTATGGACCTTGAGACAGGGAGATTACCCGGGATTATATGGGTGGACCCAATGTAAACACATGAGTTCTCAAAGGTGGAGAACTTTTCCTGGCTACGGAGAGAGACAGAGATGTGACGATGGGAGGGGGTCAGACAGATGTCATGTGAGAAGGCAGGGGCCATGAGCTGAGGAAAGCAGGCAGCCAGAAGCTAGGAAAGGCAAGAGAAAGATCCTCCCTTGAGCCTCCAGAAGGAATACAGCTCAGTCAACAAGTGATTTTAGCCCAGTGAGACCTCTGACCTACAGAACATAATATAATAAATCTGTGTTATTTCAAGCCACTGAATTTGTGGTAATTTGTTATGGTAACAATAGGAAACTTATACACTCCATCTCCCTAACTAATTTTGAATACTGGAGTATTAGGACAGAGCTGAGTACTATATCCAGTAGATTCAAGTTGCACTCACTTAAACATTTTTGGTCAACATTTTTCGTTTACATCACTAGGGGAACCAATAGCAGCAAGGTATGACATGAGAAGTTGACAAAATATTATTTGCAAAAATGAAAATAATATTTGCAAAATATTGGAGCAAGCTCTTTGGTCAGGAAGAGGTGAGAGTTTTCAGATATGATCTTGCCATTGTCTGAAGTGCCACCAAATATTAAAAGAGGGAAAAAGGTGGCCTTGGAATAAGTTGCATTTCCCCCAAATCTAATGCTGTTAGAGGGTTTTAAAACTCATTCCTCAATATTTGAACTTCAGAAGGTAAAATCTCTAGGAATGACAGTATTGTGCTGGAAACATTAATGTGCCAGCATGAAATAATACCATTCCGTAGGAGGTAATAAAGGCATGAATTATGTCAAATTGTATTTGGTTCATGGATGTTACTGTGCCTCTTATGGGCAGATACAGCTAACAGGCACAAGAACACCTGCCTGTCTCCCTCAGAAAATTACAGTCGTGTGCACAAATATCAGTCTAAGAAATTAGGGGACCGTTTGTGGCAACATGAAAATGTGCCATGTTATAGATACACCTCCTAGGGATACGGAATAACTCCTGTTACAGCAGGACATAATTTTTCTCTTGATCTTGCTCATAGTAGAAAGAACCATTAAACCATTCACATTACAAGTGGTGGCTTCTACTTCTGCCAGGTAATATAATTGACTAAATGAATTTGCTGCTATGCCATAGAGTGCTCCATTATGGATTCTAGCCATTAATTGGTTTGGGGTCATTGGCCATCTCCACTAATGTGAGGAATCTATTCTTCTTTAATTAACATGTTCACTAGCATCTCCTATTGAAAGGGGCCACTCAAACACTATGCATCATCACGCATGTGCCGAGGTACATGTGTATCGGTTTTCCTGCATTTATTTAGGGGAAGAAAACAGAGTCCTTTCTGTAAAGTTTAAAGAAAGTATTATTAGCGCTATTGTGTACCAAAGTTGTCTAAAAGTCTGGGGGACATGTGAAACTCCATAAGCCTCCTCGTGACTTAACTCTTGGAGCTGAAGCACGAAGGGGGGACAGCGGCCTTCCCCTTCGTTGGCCCCGTCTGCAGATGCGTGGAGATGGCACCGCAGACAGGACCATCCCTTCTGCTGCAACCTGGGTAATAATGTGCTCAGTTCATCTGCACAGCACAGAGTCATCCTCTCAAAAAGTAATTCGCTTCTTTAAAAACGGGAAGGAAAATAAATATGGCGCAGTAAAATTGTTGAGCAGAGGAATCTATCTGGACATTTCACAAAACATTTCATTATGCTGACAATTCCCAGAAGTACTCTCAAGAGTGCTTTAAGCTGAGGATTACGGCGCGGGAGCTGATGGACTTTTTCTGCAGCCCCTTTAAAAGGCAGTGAACCGTTTTTCTATTTTATTTAAATAATGCCCCTTAAAATGGATTTTTAGAGGTATAATAACTCCTTAAGAGTCAGTTATGCTAAACAGTTTCTCTTGATAGAAATGTTGTAAAACTCGTTAACTGCACAATTTCAGATGCCGGCTTGGTGAACACTAACTGACATGTGAATGACCAGAGTTTGTAAAATAAATTGCAATCGTTGTTGTATCACACAGCTAGCATTGCATGAGCTGGAGGCCACGAGGGGCTCCAACCTGACAGAAAATTACTTCAAGATGAATGAAAAGTGCTTGTTTCTCTTTATTAGTTTTTAGAGAACAATGAAAATGTTGAATTGTTTACAGAGGGCTGATTAAATGTGGTCAGTGGGGCCATGTCCCTACTGCTAACTGTTGGCCTCCCCCTCCCGCTGGCCCTCAACCTGCACACTCACAGGCCACGCGATCCCAGCTCCCAGCCCCCATCCTCTGCGCCCTGCCACATGCATCTTCTTACGGGCTATTATGGCCGCACATCTGTGTGTGAAATGTGCTCGTTCTGACATTCCACGGCTGCCCGGCGCTGCGAGGCCTTTGTTAGGTAAAGCCCTGTTGTCAAGCCCAACAAGCAGGTCATGCAATTTGCCGGACACTGCGGCAGGAACAGCCCGGGATGAATTGCTTCAGCCTCAAACAATGCTCGGTTCCACATTGGAATACATATCTATTTCTTTCATAATGCAGCACTCCAAAGAGTCATGATTTTGTGTTTATGAGGCTGTGATTTAAATAGATATGTACATGTTGCTAGGGTTAGACTACCACAAAATAGCCTGTTTGTTGTATTTACTTAGGATAACTGCTGTCTTATGGCTAAAGGAAAAAGCATGAAGTGCTTTCATTGGTCATTTGTGGTCTAAATCCCATTTATGTTTTACCAGAACGCACAGCGAGGGAGAGGAGAGGCACTCGCTGCCATTTTCGCTGACGGCTTGGTTTACTTAAAGGGGTGGTCAAAACCAGGGCATTTAGGAGGATGTTGCGGAGGACGATTCTCACTTTATATTTCCACAAAGTAAACAGCCCTTGATGGAAAGAAATATGAGAACTCATTAATAAGCATATGCCAAGCAGGACAAAAACAGTCTTTTTACCAGACCAGGCTAAGTGAATCAGATCCAGAAGATGTTTTGGCAAACTAAAGCATCAGGAAAAGCAAATCACTGCCCTTTCAGCGCAACATGCAGCCTCCCGTGGCCCATCCCCTTCCTCACTGCCAGCCTCTCTCTTACACACACGTGTGTGTGCGCGCGCACACACACACACACACACACACACGCACGCACATCAGGACATCAGCAGTAATCGGGAGCAGTTCAAATGCTATTTGTGGCATTCTAACACAATACAGACCACACACCCCTAATGTGCGAGCAGGGTTCTCTTCTCCTCTATGCAGAACATGCGTTCTGAGTCTATTATGTGTATAAACAATGGCATATGTAATTACCTTTCCAGGGTGGCAATTATTCCTCAGAATCAACAACCAGATTTAAAGCATGTTCCCCCAAAAGACATTCGGGGATCAATTCTGGGTCAATTACGTCAGGCTTTGATTTATCACATGGTGTCAGGCCATGTTAAAAAAAGAAAGTAAAAAAAAAAAATCAAACAGAAACACTCTGAGGTAAAGGCTAAAGGTTTGACTCAACTGGTTTGTTCCAACTTTGCTTTCCCTCAATTGCTCTGCTTTCCCCATCCTTAAAACAATTGTGATTTGCTGTGTTTTATCTGTTAGACAGTTTGCTGTTGGGGAAACGAAATGCAGTGAATCTGGACTACATCCAGATGTGAGCTGCCCCCACACCACCACCTGGCACTGGAAATTTCTCCAGGGATGCGGCAGAGACTAGGGGTTAATAATTCAGGCTTTGGGATCTAAGAGATCTGGATTTACATCCCCATGATTTAAACAAGATACATATCACTGCAGTGGGTAATACTTCAAGTGGTTGTTGTGAGGTTTAAGTGAGATAATTAATGAAAGGATATGTGTAAGGCACTTAGCTCAGTGCCTGGAGCATCGTGAGTGCCCCGTGAATAGAGTGATTGCCCTTCCATTGATGAACAAGCCATCGGAGAGGTGGGACAGCCCTCAGGACCTGCCCCTGTGTGACAAGGACCAGGGAAGCAGTGGCTGTTGGTACAAATCATAGGGCTGAGCTGCTGAGTCCAAAACTGCAGTTAAGAGGTCCAATGTAGAGGACTAGACTATATATAAAGTATCAGATGATAAACTACAAACCAACAGCAAGCTTACTCTGTTAGCAAGATTGTTCTATCTTTTATAGAGCCTTATGAACCATAGATAAAAAGGCTACTTTACACACCTTGGTTACCAAGTGTTAACTGAACACATACCTGCTATGCACCAGGCACTGTGCTAGGCACCAGGAATACAGAGATGTTACTTCTAACAAAACTCCCAGAACAAAAAAATAAATATCTACAATTTAGTACAAAACAAGTTCATAACTCAGATTATTGAAAGCTACTTCAGGCAAATTGAAAGTGACATAACAAATACACAATATCACCAGGGTTTGGGAGCTGGGTGATTCATCCTATTAAAGGTGAATCATATAACTAAAGTTGTTGGTCAAATTAGAATAATCCTTTACTGAGAAGCAAAATGAAAGTTTTCAGAAATTAAATAAAAAGGGATTATATGAGAATTCTCATCAAATTCTTTAGGGAACAATATAATACCCCACTCAAAGAACACTTTAAATCAATTTTATATGGAGTAACATTATTTATTCAATAAGAGGGAAACAGCACTTACACAATTCATTTCTCAGACGACACACAGTACTATTGGCAGTATGTATTGGCAGCTTAATTAAGAAGTCTGTTGATAATGTTAAAACCCTGGCACATTTTCAATTTAGATGGACACTCTCAAGACAAAGACATGTCGATTGTTGGCTCATACATAACAAAATGTGTCACAGACACTACATAAAATGTCTAGTGTCAACAATCATATTAGTGTCTTAACACTGGAAAAATCATGACTTACTCCCAGATCAGAACTAATTTTTTGGAAAAAGTATATAGTCACTCAACTTATAGAACATAGAGGACAACACCATGAATACTGAAATAGCCAAATTTTCACACACAGCCATTTTCCAGGTCTGTTTGGCTCCTGTCCTGCCCTGTCTTGGGTCCATGAGTAAGGACCCCAAGCTTGATCCAAACCTTCCCCTCCTCCATGCTAATAATTCACTCAGGACGGCAGGCCCCTAGGCATTCAAGGTAGAGGCCTATTGAAACAGATGTGATTCCCTCACCCACTCCCCACCAATGTACAAACATAATATAGTTTTCCAACAGACACTCTACACCTACAGGGAAAAAGGAATTTAATTCAAGTTAACTCCAACTATAATGTGTTGATATCTCTAAAGTCTACAGAACATTTTTGAAATCAACAAAAAGGATCCTACCTATCAGAAGTCCAAAAAGAAATGGAATTAAGGTCCAAAAAGAAATGGAATTAAGATGTCCTGAATTGTTCACATTAGAAGTTTTGTTTTGTTTTTTTATTAAAGGAACATAAAATACTCAGAGAAATATACTCTGTTTCCTGTCTTAGAGACACACTTATTAAGAACAGAAGACACACACAAAAATGTTCATTGAAACTAATAAATCTATGGATAGCAGGGACCACATCTCATTTGTCTCCTTCCCTCTCTCATGTTCCTTCCCCTGCTCCGTATAGTGATTCACGTGTAGTAATTACTCAATTAAGTTGAAAAGCCAATGCATGTTTCAATTCATGTTCATTTGGAAGGGTTGTGCTGATTTAAGGAGCAACTGAGACGAAATTTCCTGATTTCTGGCTAGTGAGGCACACACTGTCTTGAAAACTTTCTTTGCTGAAGCTTGCGTGCATAGCCCCGGCATCATTAACTGCTGGCAGCGGTGGCATTCTTAGGGTCTTCGCTTGTTTCCATTTTTGTTGAAGGGAGCATGTTGATTCTCCAACAGCTGTTTTTCTAGAAAATGTGAAAGGTGATGTGAAGCAGGTACTTAGTGAAGCGGGTGTTCAGCCTATCCCTGTCCCACAGATAGTACATCTGTGAACAAAATGCAAACACATTATTAATCCAAGCCTTTATAAAACAACTTCTCACAACTAGAATGACTGGTCTTTTGCTGATCACTAAAATTATTTAGCTCAACAGTTCAAAAACACAACAAAACTACAGGCTCTTTTATGGTAAATAAAAGTTTGAACAGAATTAAACTTTAATGCTGTTTAAAGTTTTCTTTCCTTACCTTAAATAATGACTTTCAAATCCATGCCACCTCCAGGTGTAGATCCACGTGTCACAAAACCAGAAACACCACATGTCTGTGCATTTCGAAAATAAGGTTTCCCTACCCGAGCAGATTCTGTCTTTTCTTCCTTGCCTTGATAAACAGGAATAAAATCCCTCCTGAGGTCCCAAGACCTACGCCTTCGTGACTAAAGTCCCTGCCTGGGTCCCATCGTTTAGCACCAAAGTGGATGGCTGGGAAGCAACAGCTGCAGATGGAGAAGCCTGTGATGAAGCAATCTGGCTGGGCAGGAGCACGCTTTTCTCGGCAAAGGCTCTGAGCTAACCAGGTGGGTAAAAGGCAGGTACAAACACTGCCAACACCAACCCCAGTGGGGGCAAAGCCCCCGCCACCATGAGAGCAGCATGCTAGGGCCCAGATAGGTTCCACCTTAGGCATATCCATGTGCATATCCATGTACATGTATATTAGTAACACTATTGTAGACCAGGAATGACAGACACCTTTGCAAGAAACATTTCTATTTATTCACACTTCTGAAATGTTCCAAGCAGACCCACAGCAATGAGAGGTAAAGCCAGCAAACACATAGGTAAGCTTAGCCTTAACACAATTTATTTATTAATTTACTCTATTTATTTGGGTTTTTAAAAAATAGGCCAAAAGCAATTGCATACGTGTTTATAATGCCCTTTAGCCCATGAGCAAAAACGCCATACTACATGAACATTTAAAATCCACCTGGAATCATTTTAGGTTTTATCCATTATATCAAACTTGTCACTAAAGCATGTTACTTCTTAATTTGAATGTTTTTTGCAGTCCCTTTTTCTTCTAATTTTTACTAAGTTCCCCCCCTCCCCACTTGCTTTGTCAGACCTGGTTCTCCTCACCCTGGAATGTGGTAGCCCCCTCACTATTCCTAGATCTCCTCAGCTGTAGTATCAACTCCTTCCAAATGATGCTGTTTCCACAGGGCCTCCACTCCCAACATTCACTCCAGGACCCCTCTGAGCTCCTGTCCTGCCCTATAGAAGTCTCCACTTAAGAGGCTCAGAGTAGCTGTGACCTTCAGCCCACCTTAATCAGGCAAGCAAAGGAGCAACAACCTCAGCACGCCAGATAGCACGACTGGAATTCCTTTTGTACTACAAATACACTGAATTTGCTCCACACTCCTTCATTATTCTTTCTCCCTCTATTTCCCTACTAACTCCAACATATTGGCCCAATCTTCAGAATATTATAGTGTTAGGACCCCAGATTCTATTCCAGGACTCCTGCTGCTGGCTGGGATCAGAATCCCCACTGCCATGACACCACCATTCCTGGCTCTGAATCTCACCTGTTCTAGTTGCCCAAACCTCCTGAATTGGATCTCCTCCAACACTCTCCCTAAACCACTCTCAAGGTCATCACATCCTCTTGGTCACTGAGGACTGGATTGCTGGCCAACCGTAGTGCAGCCAGGCTCCCAACCCCTGATACACTTAGTCTTGACTTCCCCCTGCCCTCTGGCAACCTATGTTGCTGAGATACTCTTCCCAACCCAGACAAACTCTAACACTATAATATTTTTGAAGCATTCCGCTACATTTCCTAGTCTCCAACATGAAGTCTCCACTGCCCTCTCAGCTCATTCCGAATCTTTGTTTGTCCCCTTTCTTCTACCTTCTTAATTAGCTCTGCCTTCTTAATCACCTCAGTTGTGACATGATCTAAGAAGCATTCTCCAAGAAACAAATCCACATTGACTTATCCCTTATCTGGATTCCTCTGGAGTAATCAATATCACGCGGTTTAAGCACTTGGCTTTCACTAAATGTTTTCATAGACATTAGCTCTGCAGACAGACTGCTAGTTCTCTGAGGACTTGGAGAAAAGACCTATCCTGTGCATGCTATTGACCTACACTGAGAGAGCAAAGTTCCACTTCCATCTTCTCTCTACCTTTACTCCACTCCCCAACCCACCCCCATGGAAGTGGCTGAATCAAGTTACTGGATTCAAACTAAACCTTGTTAAAAGGAATACAGCTTTTGGTATAATGAGAGGAAAGGTTCAAGTTTTGGCTTCTGAAGGATGTGGTCTGTTTGGAGTTTGTCTCTTGGGGTTCTCCTTTTGGATTGCTTCTCTGTACTTGTATGTCACACTGAGAGAGCAAAGTCCCACTTCCATTTTCTCTCTACCCTTACTCCACTCCCCTCCTTCAGCACTGGCCCAGGTGGGCGGGAAGCTTGGCTTCCTTTGTCGCCTGGGTGACCCAAGCCTCCTGCCTGCTCTGGCTGGCTCAGTGGCTGCCACCATCTTTGTCCCACTAATTTGCATACTCACTCCTGATTGTCTGGTGGCCATGGCTGTGGGCATCGAGAAGGGACAGTTAATTTGCATGTTTTTCTTTTATTAGTATAGATACACACTATATACATATGTACATTACCTTGATGTACTACTTGAAAAGAAGTAAATACTGAATGTAGGATATCCCAAAGTCATAAGATTATCTGTCACTTGTCCAAGTCTGTGGCCAAAACTTCACTTTGAAACAATGCCCTTAATTAGCATGTGATGCAGACACTGACAATTTTCCCCATCTCCCCTTCTCCTTTATTAATAGAACCCCTGAATTTTGAGAAGTACATTGCCACAAAGAGTATATTTCCAGGCCTTCCTGGCAGCTAGTATGGCTGGCAGGATGTGAGTAGAAGTTAAAAGTCCAACATCTAGGGAATGCCTTTAAAGAGAATACTTATGTCCTGACTGGTGTGGCTCAGTTGGCTGAGCGTAGTCCTGTACACCAAAAGGTCACTGGTTTGATTCCCGGTCGAGGCACATGCCTGAGTTGTGGGCTCGATCCCCAGTAGAAGGCATGCAGGAGGCAGCTGATCAATGTTTCTTTCTCACATCAATTTCTCTTTCTCACATCGATTTCTCTCTCTCTTCCTCCCCCTCCTCTCTCTCTAAAATCAATTTTTTTAAAAAATATATTAAAGAGAATTCTTATATATCTTTAGACATATGAATGAGGCAAGCAGAAGGTAGTAAGATGGAAGTTTCTTTCTCCCTTACCCAGCAGTCTAAGTATAAGCAGTCGGAGCTGATATAATTCACTTTGTCAGGGAGCTCCCTCTAACTTGTTTCAACCACTGTATTTTAGAGTCTCTTAACCTGGATATAGGTTAGGCTGCTGTAACAAATATTGCACTATAATTCTAGCTCTTACTAACTATTCCAACATTGGACAAATTATTTAAACTCTATGAACTTGTTTCTTTTTTTTATACCTACTTAACAGGTTGTTAGCAAATAAGACTGTCTTTTTTTCTTTTGCTTCCCATTATATCCCCAGCTTCTAGCACAGATCTGCATATAATAAAAATTAGTTATTCTTGCTATTTCTGTTGATATACTGATCTAGAAAAATAATGTCATACTTTAACAACTAACCACTAAGTACTTCCAAAAAAATACACATTGAAATACAACTAATCAATATGTTGTGCATTAGAGATGTGACATTTTCCTGACCCAAATCTTAGAAAACATGATCTAACAAAAGGTTTTGTCTGACTTGTGAATTTACTTATATGAAAATTCTTATATGTTAAACCAATGGTTGTCAATTTAAAGAACTGACTTTACTTTTAAAAACAATCTGCTTAAATTGGGCAGCCCTGGAAAGTCAAAGGCACACAACCCCAACATTATTGGTTCTGTCCCCTCTGGTTTTTATCACAAGGTTCCATTTATGCATGCATATTATGAAAAAACTGGTTTTATAACATATTTATGGTTGTGAATTGGTATTATCCTAGTTCAGAATCTCATGAAAAATAATTCTTATGTCTTCCCAAAGGAAGATGAGCACTTCTTGCTTCTACAAAAATAATAGGAGTGAGTTTTCAGTAAAACACATTCCTCCTATTGAAGAGCACTTAATAAACACACATACACACATGGTTGCTTTCATTTCACAAGTGGCACCCATTTGCCAGTCATCAAAGTAATACAGTCTGATCTACTGAGGTGATGGATTCTGATAAACTGTGTAAGCCTGTCATTAGGGGAGGAGATATTATAGTCTCTATGCAGGACATGATAGTGCTTAAATTTCTCATCCATACAGCCTATGAAACACAGGGGAAAGCAACAAGATGAAAATAAAGTTGAACATAAACTTACTGCTTCCCTCTTCAATGAATGATATGAGCTGGCCCCACTCTATACTTTCTACTTTGTATACATACAGCTCTATTTCTTCCTGGCTAATATAAAGATCTTTCATAAAGGACAAAGATTATGCACAAATTTTACTATTCAGTAATTTAAGTCTAACTTAATGCCTTGTGCTTCCACTTTTAAAATATTACTTTTCCCTCTTTTATTCTACCTATCTATATAGCCATTTTGCTTCTCTATAATTTTTTACTTACATATTTAAAATTCTCATCAGGATGAAGATTACATCTAGAGTAAAATTCACTAATTAGGTGAACTGAAGAAGACAAGTCTGAATTAATGAAAAGTCTTGAGTGTGGGCTACTGTCAAAAAGATCACGATAGCAGCAACATCTGATGTTTGAGAGATACTACATGAAAATCACCGGGCTGACCACTTTACACGCATTATCTCACTGAGTCCTCATGAAAGTCCGGGAGGTATTATCATCTCATTTTCACAAATTAAAAAATAAAACCTGAGCAACATTATGTAACTTGCTTAAGGCCATGTAGCTAATGAGTGATAGAATTACTTTCAAACCTGAGTCTGACTCTGAAGTATATGCATGATTTTCTCTACCACACCAAACTGCTAGGTCTTCCTTCAATCAGAAATAATAGTAAAGCAATATTTCAGATCAGGTTAACAAAACACTAAAGCATTAAAGAACCCTGCTTTAGTGAAAAAATGAGAAGTATTTGAAATTAGCTACTTTAGGTAGGTAATAATTATCTGCCATTTATGAAGTACATACTCATACCAGGCACTTTCGACACATTAAATGTAACCCTCACAGCAACCCCATAAATTAGATTACTGTCTTCATTTTGCAGACGAGGAAAGATTCTCAGAGAAGCTGAGTCATTTGTCCAAGGTCACATCGCTGGTGAGCGGCATGGTCTGCACCGTGCATTCTGCACACCACCTCTCTCCCTCTCCTGCAAGGCCTTTCCCTGGAGTGCTTGAAAAGACTGCTTTTTAAAGTAATAGTGCCACCCCCACCCCGCTGTAATTGTATTTATACTATGTGTTAGCCCAGAAAAGCTTTCGTTCAGAGACAATGCAAAAGTAAACTTTAACCCAGGCCCTGCCCTCATTATCATAAATTCCCAAATTTAGTGAGGTCCGTGTTAATGGGTTTTACTGTATATAACAAAGAGTTTAATAGTCACTTAGACCTGCTCTATCTCTATTAACAAATCTAAAAAGCCATTCAATGGTAAAGGGAGGAAGAGGAGTAACCTCAAAACTAAAACAGATAAGAAGTGCCTGTAATTTGTACTCCAGCAAAATAAAAATAACACATAACATATGCCAATACAACAATATAGTACAGATGCCAATATATGACAACAAATTCAATCCTACAAGTTTAGTGATCTATTCATCAATTAAAGAAAATTAATCCTAATCAGATGTTCATATTAAGGAATATAGCCATAGCAAATCGGCAATAATAATTAAAAGTCCATTTCAAATCTCTTGGTCAGCAGCAAAATGATCTAACAGAGCCAGACTGCCTGGTCCTTTCTGCAGTGCTGTCTAAATGTGCACATTGTGTCAGAATTCCTGGCTGTTTAACACGGCCCCCCTTGCCGCTCAGTCTGCACTTGTTTCTAATAAAGATATGTGTCCATGTGTACCCTGAGTGAGGAAAATGTACAAGTGTGTAGGTCAGGCACATATCTGCTGCCAGAGCCAAGTCCCCGATACACAGTGTGGGTTTCCCCACACAGGTCATCACAGTGTAGCAGATTCCACACAAATTCCACCAGCCTTTGAGGGGCTACCTAAAGCAGTCATGATCCCACAGCTCAGTCAGATTGCATGGAGGTTTCTTCTTGCCTTTAGGTCAACTTGTAAATGAGCTACCACAGGCCTCTCTACAAGGGAAGTAGCCTTGGGATACAAGCAAAACAATCTAGGTGGAGGGAGCCCAACTAACGTTTTAGGCCTGGTGCCCTGTGGGTAGGTGGTGGAACCAGATTTAAGTCAACAAGCATTTATTTCTCACAATTTTGCAGGCTGATCAAGATGGGAGCAGATTCGTTTCTTTGTGAGGGTCCGCTTCCTGGCTGACAGCCACCTTTTTGCTATGTCCTCTCAAGGGAGGGAGGGAGGGAGAGCTAGAGAGAGAGAGAGAGAGAGGGGAATCAAGCCTCTGGGAAGTAAGATTAGGAAGAGAGGACTTTAACTTTTTGCTTTGTATACACTATTGTATTTATTTAGGTTTCCAAGCAATTCCCCAAAATTGAGAACCCCCCTTCCTCTCCTGGGTTCCAAAAAAGTTAAGAATACAAAAATAAAAGAGATGAGAGGCTAAAGTATAACCTTGATTACTAACTGAGACCAGAGTAGAGGAAGCAGCTTACTCTGAAAGCCAGACGAAGCTCACTCCAGCAGTTGCCAACCAGTGGTCCCCGGACCACTGGTAGTCTGTGAGGTCTGAAAGGTTGGTGACCGCTGGAAAACCATCAACTCAAGCAATCTCCACAGCCAGGCTCATGCAGCCTGGTGGCTGGGGGGGGGGGGGGCCTCCCAGATTCAGGGAGAGTGTGGGCTCTCCATAGCCAGGCCCTCCTCTGGGTAGAAAGAAGGTGGCGGTAAGCTGAGCTGGCCCACTTATTCACTCCACATGTGTCAGTTACGTAAGTCCCTCTCCCTGTAGGGCAGAAAGTGGTCTGTGAATTAGCAGTGTAGACTTTGCCTGTGACGGTAGTGTCAGTGGTGGCTGAGTCTAGATTGCAACAGGTTAAAGAGTAAATGGTGAAAAGGAAGAGGCAAGAAAGTAGACAACTCAAGAAGAATTAAAAGAAGGGAAACAGAGTAAGGAATTTGGGGAAGGATTTTTTCAGGAAGAGGCCAAAAAATGTTGAATATGGCAAGTGGAAGAGACACCATGATTTCCAGAGAGAGTCTGGGCACAGCGATGGAATCCAGGCCATGAAAGGTGGATGCCTGTCACTGAGATGTGAATAAAATGGAAGGAAGAGGGAAAGCCACGTGACTCAAGGCAAGGATGAAGGAAAAGAAGTTGAGTTCATATCATAAGATCAGTTTTGCAAGAAAAGTGGAGAGAGATTCTGGGGCTAATGCCAGACAACAAAATTTAAACTTGCAAACTGCCACAGGGCTGGCTGTGCTAAAGTCATGACAAAACAGCAAACTCAAAACCTACTTGTAAATGTTTTATCACAGTGTGATACTTTTGAGAAATTACATGATTTATTATTTATAAGACATTGCTTAGATTAGTATTGATGTATATGTACTCTGTCTCATTCACCATCGTGCATCATAACATTAGTTGATTCACATGCTCCTTTGTCCCTGGGAGCTCTGAGGAATAAAGTTTAAGCTTGACTGGCCCTGTGCACTTTTTCATCGCAATTCTGGCTACCATTACACGATAGTCCCCAAATCACCATACAGGATGGTGGAAAACCAAATGGACCAGAGAAATTGGAAAGATTCATAGTCTAAAAATCTGACTCCATACTTTTAACTGATAAAGAAATTTCTGCACTGAAATGTTTCCTTATTCCCAGTGATCTATCTATTTCGATGTTATGGTTTCAATGGCCACAGAAATCCTTCTGGCAAACAAATTCTTCTGGTGAACAGATTTCTGTGAGAAGAAGAGGAGGAAGAGGAAGAGCTTCATATCTTATAAGGGTCCCCAAAGTTATAGCCTTTCTCAAGTATTTCTTTCTTTAATCAGATTTTAAAGTTATGCTCCAAGTCTCCATTCCTCAGTGGGGTTTAGCTTTACAACCCTCTTAACTAGCAGTTTTTGACATCATTTAGGTTTGGCAAAATGTGTGCTAGGGCCCCTCCTGGGCCTTCTCAGCTGCTATTAAAAGTTATACTGCATTTGGGTAAGTGTGGAGGCTGGCACCACCGAGGATCCCTGATGGTGATTATCATGCAAATCGGCCTCCTGCAAGTCCAGCTCCTCCGAGGAGGCCCTCCAGCTCTGCGCTCCCAGGATAAAGCGAACCATCATTGTCCCCAGGATAAAGCGAACCATCTTCACTGCTGACACTGGACACGGCTGAGATGGGATCTCCTGGCAGAGATTAGTGAGCAGCAATGAATCTTTCACTTGGGGTAGAAATATGATTTTATTTAAGAAAATAACTATCATAATTGGGCTTCTGTCACTTTAAATTTTAATGGTGAGAGTAATATGGAGGCTTCTGGAACTTTAAATTATGGCTTTCAGAAGCTTCACACTGAATCTTTCAATTATTCTCTGTAAGTACTTTCTCAAAGCATGTGCCACCATGACATTGATATCACAATTCAAATCTAAATTCAAAACTGACTGCAAGGCTATGAGCTATGTGCTGGCGCGCCGGCTGCCTCATTTTATCTTTGAACATCTGAGCAGGCGAATCAAGAGGCGCTCTCCCAGAGCCCAGCCAGCTGTTTGCCAAATATTCAAATACCCTGGCATGCAGAAGAGCCTTTCAGATTTCCCCACATCAAAATTAGCGACGGCCCCCTATTTTTCTCATTAGCTTCTGGCTCACCTACACGCTCGCACACAGGCCCGCCTGACTCACTGGGCTGTTGGCTCTCCTCGCTCCCTCGCCTCCCAGGTGCCCCACTCCAGCACTGGGTCCTGGGTGTGCTGCAGGGTGCAGCAGTTCAGACAAAACCAGGCTGGGGGATTCAAGCCCGTGTTTCCTTGAAGTGGATCTGAGAGAGGGGCTGAGCTATTTGTAGTAGCAGGAAGACAGAGAGCAGAGGGAGTGTGTGGATTTTATTTAAAATGCATCCATTAGGGCTGGAGCAAAAAAAACAAAAAAAAACGGGATTGGGAAGTCAGCAAGGGAAAGGGAAAAGGCTTTCCTCTTTTATTTTGCTGTTTTAACTTCCTTGTCATGTGCCTATTTTCTCTAATCATGTTAATGGTTTCTCTTCATAGTAAAACAAATAGAAATAGATATATTTATTTTTAGGATGAACTTTAGACTGCTTCAATCATTTTAAAATGAGTCCTCTACCTCAGTAAGGACAGTGCCAAATATACAACGGTAAATAACTAAATCCAGCTGCACTAATGAATCTACGACGAAAGACAACCCTTACTTCACATTCTGTAGGTCCTGGAGCAATTTTTCTCAGCCAGATAACTGAGGACAGCGCACCCGGGGAGTTGAGAAGGAGCAAGGGACGAAGGTGCCACAAGACAGCAGCCTCTGCCCAAATGGCTGGTCCAATTTCCTGAAGCTGGACCCCAAAGCCCGCGCTCCAGCTGGGTGAGGGGGTTCCTTGATTCCTTCAGGAAAAGTGGGTCTTTACGTGCTCATTTCCTGTGATGTGTTTACACTTGCACAGAAGGGGCACAGCAGGGAGGCTTTCAGGGCACATTTAGGGGGAAGCCAGCCTCACAGGAGTCGTGAATGCCAGATGTCAGCCCAGTGCGAGCTGCTGAGCGCTCTGCAAGCAGGAGGCACAGCCACCAAATCACAGTCTGAGAACACTCCGCCGTCCTGATCCAGGGCCTCTCCTTAACCACAGGCAGAGCAGGGTAGAAATTGATGTCACTTAAAAAATAGCAACAATAATAAAAGGAGCTGCTAACATGAGTATAAAAGTTATTTGAGAACCAGATAGGTTGATGGCATTCTAGTTCTGCCAGTCCAATATATTCATTCCATCAACCCAAATCATCATAAAGCAACTAACTTACATCTGGGAACCACAGGTGCAAAGGTTAGGAAGAGGCCCATGTGTGGAGTGGCCATAGGGTTGTTGATTGACATTATTCCCTGAAAACGGCCTCAAACACTACTTTGCACGGAGATAAGAGCTGTGATGCCCAAGGAGCCACTCTTCTATGACACTGACCATGGACAGAGAGACACAATTTTTTAAAACTCACATTGATTTTGGTTGGAGCCCAAAGCAGTACAATTACAAATCCTGTTTGACTTGAATACTTGAGGCTTATGGAGTGTTTCAAACACAAAACAGTTCTACATAAATCATTCATCCAAATATTTACTATGCCCCCATTACATGCCATGTAATATACTTTGATGAGCCAGTTTGGGTTAAAGAATAATCCTCTGTAGAATTTAGTACCATGGCATGTCCCTTCATCTTAAAGTTCCTTCACATCTATAAAAGTTCTCTCCCCCTTAGAGGGATCTACATCTTGGATCACTCTGTCCATTTTACCAACTTCTCCTCTTCTTCCTCAACCCTGTCCTCATTACACTAACTCGATTGGGAGGAGGGGTGAAGGGTAGTACATGAAAATCATTTGGAGAACTTTTTTTTTTCAAACTACAAAGACACTTTCCACCCCCATTTGAGAATCATTACCTATATGAACCACTCAGTATTTCTAGCTGCACTAAATCACATCACTAAGAGTTTGGGGACGAGAAAAATAAAAGACTAAAAATCTCTGTACTAACTACTTCCTCTTGACATTATCTACTCCTGAGACTTCAACTATCACTTAGATGCTGATATTTTAAAAACAACATTTTAATAAGCCCGACCCATATATGCAAATGCCTAGTGGGCCTCTGTTTTCAAATAACCTAACAAACTCAGTAAGCACAACCACAGATCTATTACCCTTAGTTTTTTACTCTTCCCTTTCTTTATAGTATCCACTCAGTGGGTACTTCACACTCCCCACTCCCACTACACATACATCAAATCTGCCGCCAGATCCTTTCTCTTCTTCCTCAGATGCATCGTAAGTCTACCATGTGCCATATCCCACCTGGACTTCTGCAATAGCCTCCTCACTCCTTCCTACCCTTCCTACTTCAAATTAGTTTCCACATGCTCCTGATTCCTACTGGTTAAAGCAGGAAGTCCAAGAACACAGCAAAGCATAAGAGAAATACAAAATGATTTCTGATAGCATACAGACCTACTTTTAGAATATATTTTTAATAGGTCTAGAAAAGTAGAATTAACAGATCAACCTGGGGTTTTAAGTTAATATTGAGTTTGCTTTCAAAATAAATTTTAGTATAAGATCTGAACAATTAAAAATTAATTGTATGCAGATATTTTTAAAAACATAGAAGTGGTACATCAATCAATAAAGTTTGGAAAGCTTGGTCCTACAAAATAGGTCTAAACTTCTTAACATGGCCCTAACCGGTTTGGCTCAGTGGATAGAGCGTTGGCCTGTGGACTGAAGGGTCCCAGGTTCAATTCCGGTCAAGGGCATGTACCTTGGTTGCGGGCACATCCCCAGTAGGGGGTGTGCAGGAGCCAGCTGATTGATGTTTCTCTCTCATTGATGTTTCTTACTCTCTATCCCTCTCCCTTCCTCTCTGTAAAAAATCAATAAAATATATATTTTTAAAAAATAAAAGTAAACTTCTTAACATGATATTGCAAATGTTACACATCCTCTTCATCTCCACGAAATGCCTCCTCCCACATCCCCTACACTCTACTTAGACCTTCTAGGTTATCAGCTTTGCTATCTATCAAAACACCCCAAACCTACTGGCTAAAATAATATTTTATTTAGTCCATAATTGAGCAAATCATCTGGGTCTTTCTGACTGGGCTGACGACAGATTTCTCCTGGACCCTCCCATGTGTCTGGGGGATTGGCTGGTAACTACATGGTCCAAGACGATCTCACTCACACGTCTAGTGGTTAGTAGACTGTCAGCCAGAGCCTCTGCCCTCCTGCAGGTGGCCCTTATTCTCCAGCAGGATAACCTAGGCTCATTGACAATATGGCCTCAGGGTTCCAAGCACAGAAGCCCCAATGCATAAGCACTTTCACATTTGCTAGTGTACACTGGCCAAAGAAAATCACGTGGCCAACCCAAATTCAGAGATGGGAAACAGACTCCATTTCTTAGTGGAAGGATCTTCAATATCACATTGCCAGTAGTTGGGTGTAGGAAAGGGTAGAATTTGTGACCACTCTTGCAATGTACCACTCTTACCATGTCCCAAAAAATACAAGGTGTATTCACACACATGCTCATGTTGTTCCCATCGCCTGAAATAAATTATCAAACTCCTTCTGTCCTTCTGGAAAATTCTTACTTCTTGTCCGTCAAAGTTCTGTTCAAACATAGCATTCCCTAACATCTTCCTTCAAATTAATTATGCCCTCGTATGTTCCAATGATCCCTTGCATATGCCTCTATTACAGCATTCAGTGAATTGTATTATAGTTATTTATGTTTCCCTAAATATACTGTCTTTATACCACCAGCATCTAACACAGTGCCTGGCAAAGAACAGACATTAAATAAATGTTCCCTAAATTGAATTGAATTGAATAAATTCAAAACAAAGCTTAAAGTCCTCCTCAAATAAGCCCACATTTAAAAGATTGAAGGTGCAACAATACAAAACTGGCTTTATGAGTAAGTAGGACTAGTTAGATCCACCTCATCTCATTTAAAGGCCACCATATTATTTTAAGTCTAAAAATGTTTTGCTGTAGTGCAAAGTGCACAGGTTTTAGAGTCTGAAACACTGGGACTCAAAGCCTAGCTCAGGGGTGGGCAACCTTTTTGTGAGTGCGTGCCAAAACCATCAAAATCTCTGACTCAAAATTCTTCTGCGTGCCAACCCTAATTTTTTGAGAACATGTTATGCCTACTTGATATCTCTTAAGGTGTACGTATGTGAAGAACCTTGAAGAAATAATAAAATTCATTCGAGCGACAAAAACACTGTATATGATGATGAAAAATACATTTATTTTTTAATGTATACATGTACACTGATAGTCCGACAGAAAACTTTATGACTCCATTTGATATTATCAGTGGGACTTTTGTGGCTGCATCACTGATGACAGAGATTTTACATCAGGTTTATATTTCGTGACCTTCAGAGATATGCACGAGCTACTACTTTCATCCGTCAGGCTACTCCTATTACAAGACTTAACAAAATTCATCACTGAGAACAAAGATTCACAAGCATATGTGGATGAAAACATGGAAAGTAACGCTGCTGCAAAGTTTTTTAAACAGAAAAAAATTTCTGGAATGGCATTCCAAGTCCTCAATAGTTCGTTTTCGACACTTCTCTCTGGTACTCCATCTCTAATCGCTTTTTTTCAATGTTTTCCAAGTCAACTCTAAGGTCGATAAATTTCTGCTTCCGAATTGAGCTACTCTAAAATTCAATCAACTGCATTTCAAAGTCAGCCTTGTCTATCCATGAAAACATTTGTAAGTTTAGTTCCTCCAGTTTCATGCTGTCTGGAAACCTCATGAATTTTGCTGTCTCTTCCAGTTCTCTGAATTTCGCAAATCTTAGGAAGAACTGCTCAATAGTTGGCTCGATGATGTTTAAGAACGGCTTTTGAAGACTTTGACAGTCTGTTCTGTCATCTTTTGGGAGGTCTTTGATGTGCCTCTTGAGGTTTGGGAAATATCTAAATCTCTCACCATCCACATCCCTCTTAAAGACTTCCAGTTTCTTTTCAAAAGCCTTTATGTAACCAAACATAACATCAAGTGTCTTGCCAGTTCCTTGTAATTTAACATTTAAGTCATTCAAATGTTCACAAAAATTGTAAATGGAAGATTATAAGAGAGGGTTTCGTGTGCCAGCAAAAGTTACTGGCGTGCCATGTTTGGCATGCGTGCCAAGGGTTGCCCACCCCTGGCCTAGCTCTTTTTGTGATCCTGACAATTCACTTAATATGTTTCTCTGCACCACTCAATACAGATGTTTCAAGGAAGGACTTATCACAGGGCCTGCCACATACCAAGCACACATCAAAACCCAGAGGCTCCTACTAGAAAAGCAAATGACCTGGGAGGGGGTAACCTCAAGTCTTTATCATTAATATCTGAGGAGAGTAGGAGAAGGGTAAGAAGAAGAGCATGAAAGTTAAAGGGTAGAAATTAGACAACTTTACAATTTTACTGAGAGCCAGGCTTGTGGCTATAATTAAACAATTATATCAGTTTTCAGGGATCCCCTGCCACAAGGTATACAATGACTATCTCTTGTTTTATATATTTTATTGATTTTTACAGAGAGGAAGGGAGAGGGATAGAGAGTAAAAAAAATCGATGAGAGAGAAACATTGATCAGCTGCCTCCTCCATGTCCCCTATTGGGAATCGAACCCAGGACCCTTCTTCAGTCCCTGTGCTGACGCTCTGTCCACTGAACCAAACAAGTTAGGGTTATTTCGGTTTTAGAGTACTCAGAAATCTCTGCATAATTTTGCTGGGTATCAAATACGGAGTCAACATTTACACATGTACTTAGGCAAGACTACTAGGGAAAGCCTTAAGAAAGAAAAAGTGTTGTTTAAAATGATGGTACTCTAATCTTGTTAATGCATATTCCTGTATCTATTCACTTTTACATTTAAAATTGGTAGTGGGGTAAACAAGGTGTGTGTTTTTCCCTAACTAAAGATAACAATTTTTAAGTGAGAAAAATGAAAAGCATATTACAAACACACAGTTCTACACTTCAAATTAAGTCACTTCTATAAGAAATGTTACATTCAAATCAATATAATGTGAGTTTTAAAAACACAAATCCTGTTTCAAAGTTAAGCCAAATCTAATACATTTTAGATAAAACCTTTAAACTTCTGAAATCCAGGTAGGAACCTCAAAGAAGGAATCTCTATAGTTGTCTCCTGAGGCTTCTCACATCTCAATGGCAGCTCTGAAACATTTCCGTGTTAGTGTACACTAAATCGATGTGTATTTGTTGATACCTAGCCCTGTAAATGAATCTCCAGCATGTCCCCTGCGACCTTTCATCCCAGCTACACTGTAAACTTCCTGGTACCCAGGATGCTGCTTTCTGTATTTTCTTAATCCACCTCTCTTCACTCCCGGCACCCAGATTACATTCAGTAAATGTTCATTTATGGCTAACGAGGAAAAATATGTAAGTAACATTTGCTGATGGTAAATCCCTTGGTCCATTCAGGTTCAGATCAAGACCTCTAGAAACCCTAAACACTAAAAAATTATGTTGCTCCTCTCCATGCACATTGACGTCAAAATAGACTAACACTAAACAATAGGGCACAAAATTTATATGTTCAAATTACAATAGCCTCTGCTAGCAACATTTTAGGTAAATTCATCAAAGGCTGGACTCCTCTCTCATTCTTTCCCCTCCCTATTATGAGAGAGGAAGGGAGGGAGGAAGGAAGGGAAGGGAAGGAGTTTCATCACTTGAGTAAGCAAGTACACAGCATGTGTCTCTGATTTCCCTTTGCTTGGTTTGCTTTAGGGTACCCCAATTCTGGATTAAAATCATAAAACTATGTCAGCATATTAATTATGGGTATGTATGCTAGTGTCAAAAGAGGAATCAAACAACTGCAGATATATATATATTTTTTCCTCATCCAAGGATATGTCTCCATTGACTTTTAGAGAGAGAGGAAGTGAGAGAAAGAGAAACACTGATGTCAGAGAGAAACATCAATTGGTTGCTTTCCGTACGCGCCCCCGCCAGGAATCAAACCCACAACCTAGGTATGTGCTCTGATTGGGAATCGGACCCTCAACCTTTTTGGTGTATGGGACAATGCTCCTACCAACTGAGCCACCTTGCCAGGGCAATCCATATGTACATTTAATGTTGCCCTGCAAGTGTCCAAACTCTATTGTATAGCAGAACAGCTTAACATAATATGAATAGAAAAAATGCAACATTTTGCTTTGTCTGAGGTCACAATTGTATCATAGTTGTATATAGAAAAGGAGGTGCAATAAATGATTATCAGCAAAGCACACAAAAGCACAAGTGCTTTGCATTTTATTCCATTAAACTCCAATATTTGATAAAGGCAACAAGTACCAAATTATATTTGGATAAACCTTCTATAAATAATGTTTTCACAGCAGTCACAAAGTCTAGAGTATAGATGCTAATTACAGAGCCAAATCAAAACCATCATAATTATAATTACCATAAAACTAAAATATTTTCACTTATAATGTGATTCTCATATCCATAGTAACAAATATTAGTTAATATTTCCATTAAATTTGAATAGTCTTTATGGTTAGATATAATAATTTCACCTGATCTACTCCCCCTTTTATATTTTAAAATCTGAGTGTGTGCCTCATGAGCTGAACACTTCATTTTTACATACCCAGGCAGATCTTTGTCTTATAATTTTTAAAAAATGTTTGGATACTTAGGAAAACAGCATAAAAAAATCAGAAATATCCTGTAATTAGAACTTTTCTTCTAATTATAAAGGAACTTTAAAACAGTAAGCTTCTTAAACCTTATACTGACAGTGAAGTGCAACAAGAATGCAAATTTAGGAATGAAATAAGATAATTTAGTACCTTGTCATGTGATCATTTCTGATGGTCCTAAGATGTGTCCAATATTTTAAATAAGAAATAAAAAGATTTCCCTTAGTGGCTTTGGTCTAAGAGTGGAGGGTGTATTGTGTCCATTAAATAGGAAACCAAGGATTATTTGAACAAATAATATTACAGCTCTATGAGATGACTGATGGTCTTTGCAAAGGCTCAGACTGGTTCCATCTTTCTTGAGATTTTTATCACTGATTTTTTCTTACTCATGTGCAGTCACCAAGACCAGCAGAGGTAACAAGTGTTTGATGTATGATGTGTGAGCCACTTTTGTCATACTGCATTTATTTTCAGCTGTACTCATACTCGGTACTATTTGTGTATGTTCTTGGGCTTTAGTTTTTTCTTGTTTCTAGCGATGGGTCAAACAGATATGAAAATTATAATAGCACTACCCTCTAAAGCTCTACCAACATAACATATATCTGCTTCCTTGTAAGAGGCGCCTTTCCATTGCAAATTAAACAAATGACTAAAGAGCAAATACCTGAATATAAGAACTTAGTCTTTGTTGCCTTATTTGCACAGCTTACACATCCCCTACCTTTTAGCATGATCCATTTCAATTCAATCCCTATTTTACAATCTGTAGCACGCCACAGAACTTCTCTTCTAGTTGAAAAGAAATTTCAAGGGAGGAGAAGTATGGAAAAACACATTTAATTCATCCTATTGAAAAGGGGCAATTCTAAGTGTTTTCTGAGCACTTTTGCATCTTCTCACAGACTGCAAATCCGCTTAGATATCTTAATCAGTGGTTAGAAACATATCCTATTGGTAACATATTCATGAAAGATGGTATGTGTATGAGCTGCAAAATGTTTGGCAGAGACTCAGGAGTGGAAAAAAAAAAGAAAGAATATGGTAAAGAATTGATGAAATAGCTTTGTTTCTACCCCATTCATTTGGTAAATTTTCTATTACTTCTGTTTGCTCTATATGGAAGGATAATAGACAAACAAGCAGAATGTCAGACTTCTGTGATTTGATTTCATCTATATATAGATACACACACTGTGCAATGATGCAGGATGGATGTATGTCTAGACACAGTGGTAACTATAAGGCCATATATGCATTCTCATCTCTCTGAATTTTCCTATTCGGGATATTATTTTATGCAAAGTTTAGTGCTCTTTTGTTTTAACAATCTAAGCACTGTCTAAACATTATTTCACAAAATCGAGAGTAGATCTTGACAATTAATTTCTACAGTCAGTGGTCTTCTCAAACTGGGCAACTCCCCTTGGAACGTAGGAGCCACAGCAGCAGGCTGTGCGCGAGAAAGAGCAAGACAATTCATTAGCTGATTCTGCAGCAACTCAAAGTGGTGGGGGATGTCAACCCCTGCTCCGGCGCTTCAATACTAATGAGAGTCATTGCATATTCATAACCCCAAATACAGTCAGTTTCTTGTAAAAAGTTTTGTCACCCAGGCTTCATGGCAAGAGCAAAGCACTGCACAATTCGTGCGGTGGCACTTCCGCCAAGTGAGTGCAAGAGCAAGATTGATTGTTTTTCAGCGTAGCCTGACGGGGAACTAAAAGATGCTGCCCCAAGGGTCCTAAAACTCCGGCTTAGTTTGATTGCAAAGCCCTGAATAATCAAAGAAACAAAAAAGGAGGCCGTGGTGGTGAATGTGTATGTCTATTATATACATATACATGCATATACACCATACACAAATATATATATTTATATATAAAGAATATTTCAAATAAGGAATCTAGCTTATTGAGTGTTCACAGTAATTATCTGTAAGGAATGTAAAACCACTCACATCAATTCTTATCATGTTAAAAGGAGGATGGTGAGCCTTAGTAAACTTGTTCTCACAGTTGCAGAAACGCCCTGGTACATATCTTAATGGAAACAGATTTCTAAAATTGTCTGAAGTTTCCCGTCATTATCAATACCAAAGCTTAGGGAGCTGAACCTGTCAGCTCTGCCAAATCTAGAGCTACCTGGAATCCAATTCCTCAGGCAGCTTTTTATGTTGTTGTCACTGCCTCCCTTGCTTTATCATCCTCATCATTATGATTAGCTTCCAGAAGTAAGCCATTCGGTGTGCTTGCCAGGAAATCCTAAGGGGCCAGTGCTATACCATTTGACCCCAAAATACCTGTCTGTTTGGGGTAGCTACCAGCATCCCCTCGAGTCAGAGAAAGGAAATGTATGTTTCAGCACCCACTTTGAAAAAGCCTTGAGCATTTTTTCACTCGTAATGATGTCTTCAGCTGGAATGCCAGAGCACGTCCACATTTCCCTGACAGGCATACAGTCTATAAACTCTCCATAAAAATTAAATAAAACAGGACAGTGAAAGGAAAGTTTCTAAATTTGATCACACTTGAGTTGTTCAAAGATATTTCCAGATGCATAGTGTGTATAAATATCCGCATAGCTAAAAACAAATCAGGGATATTGGGAGGGTGGTGGGGGATAGAGGATGAGGTGTTGTGGGGGAAGGGGCTCAGCAAACTGTTTTATATCTTAGTCACAGACACACAAGCTTCAGAAATAGAAGGATTTGTGTTTATGATTGATTGAGGTAACTGATTATCCACAGATATTTTAAGTGTGGAGACATTAAATTGTCAGCTCTATCAGTTTGATTGCAGTAAAACATGAAAACATTGACTTTTGTCTAGTTAGAGAAATTTATTTTTCCCAGAATGACAATCCTTTAAGTAGACGCCAGGCAGCTTGCCAGATTTCTATGTCATACACTGAAGTTTGCAAATGCAACCCATATTTTCAAGTGTTTTTCAAGGTTCAGTGAATGGTGCATAGGTCTTTTGCAAATAGTCTTGTAATAAACAGATTCCTGCGTTATGCTCATTCTGTAAGCCTGAGAAAAGCATTTACTCATTTTTGGGGGGGTGGAGGGTGGGGGGAAGACAACATTGTAGTTTTGTATTCATGAAGAGTATGTTACCAGCGCTCCTCAGTTATTTAAAGTATCTCTCAAAAATAAAATAACCCTCTTTGGACCACCACTTCCAAACAAGTTTGATTAATATGTTTTATAAGCCTGAAATAAATGCTCATCATAACTGTCAGTGAGCTGACAGTTTTCAAAAGTCTTTGTTCCAAGAATGAGTGATTTGTCTGATATTCTGTAATATACCATGTTCCAGCCTAAAAGGAAGATGTTACAATCAAATAAATTCTACTAAAATTTGATTGCCGTTAAATCGGCTTTGTATTCTGGAACTTTGCGTGCACTGTATGTGTGCACACTATTTTATAAAATAAAAACACCACGTCTTATTTGTTATTATTGCTTGCCAGAGCAACTCTGTATTTCATTGGGCAGAACTGTGGTTCCAGTGTTTAAAACCTAGTCTATTATAAGAATAAAAAATGTCAGATATTATATATAGTCAGTCTTTTTAATAAAATCTGTGACTGGGAACTTATCACTAGGCCTGATGATTTAAATGAAAACACCAATCAAAAGACAGATGTGGTCATTAATTTCTACTAAAACACCAATATCTCTATATTTGCTACATATTTTCTAAGCATTTACTATGATCATTAAAATACAGTATGTTCTAAAGACCAGCAGACCACTGAGCTCTCTGTGTCGGAGTTCTGCAGACAACAGTAGCTAATACCTGGGGGGAAAAAGAGGGTACCTGAGCAGCTAAGCCAGCTACACCAACTGAAATAATACTTTTTCCTAACTCCTTTAGCCAACCACCTTGTGCCCTGGAGCACTGGATTTGGTTGCCCTTCTTATCATATTTTACAGAGTAATAACTATTATAAGTAGTCATTAAATTATCCATTCTTCTACTCTTTTGTTCCAACTACCACTGATGCTTTATTGCTGTTCTGTGGCAGAGCTTTACAAAGCACCCTGTCCATATAGTGCCTACAATTACAGTTCCTTTTGTCAACATGCTTCCCCCTTGATTTAGTTCCACCTATTTTCACACCAGGCCTACCAATGTTAAAATTACAGATCCTTTTCCATTTAACATCTCTTTGTTTAATTTACATTTTTCCTAATCTCTAAGAAAGGGTCATTTTTACAGTAATTGTCCTTTTTACTCCTATATCATCTTTGTCCATGAGAAGTCACTTTTCATTTATTTTCCAAACTGCCAAGAAACAACATGTTCTGTACATACGATCATTGGTTCATTGCAAGCATTACTGCTCTTCTTCATCTTGATAGATGCTTTCATTCTTTACCTGCTCTCTACACCAAAACTATTCCATGTCATTTCTGATATATTGTGGCAGTTCTGAAAATGATATTCTTTCACGTCTTATATACTAACTTCCCCACTTTGTTATATCTCATCACTTACAAGATTTTAGTATTTAATTCACAAATTAGATCAAAAGATGATGACTTGTTTTGTTCCCTTTGTTGGTTGTTTTTCCTTTAAGGACACTAGAATGCCCTTGCAGCCAAACTAAAACAACCTATAGGCTATTCGCATGCTGATAATAATCTCACAATTTTGGTATTGTACAATATTTTCTAGATTTTCCAATTCTGTACCTTTTGAAGTACTATACTGCATAGGTATTATGATGTTAACTTCAGGAAACACGGGGAGATAGCTCACAGGTCGGGTTCCTTTCTGACATTATGGGTGCCATTTCCAAGAAGTATATAGACGGCACTGACTCAGTACAACTGTTGAAGGGGCCACAGGATGATGCTTTTAACATTGTCCCTTTGATCTCTTGTCAATCCTGAATCGTTTTTTCATCATCTGCTCTCTTAAAGTTCACTATGGTCTTGCCTTTCTCGTGATAGCAGCCACCCTTATCATGATGTATCAACTTAAACTAAGATTTCCAACTTCACTCCTGCCTATGCTTCATTCTGGTTGCACCAATAAACCTAAATAAAAAGTAAGCTTTATTGCAGCTACCTAAATAAGTTCCTTCATACTACCTACAGGCAGTCTCTCTTAGACTTCCACAAGCCCTGGGGCAAATACAGACTTTGCCCCAGTGCCTAATTCTATCCACATGTTCTTTTAAGTGTATATCTCTATTTACCAACTATATCTGCACATTAGTAATATTTTAAAAGGTAACTTGTCTCTTCTTACAGCTAGTGAAATATAAGATATCCCCTTCTCTATATAAAACAATTACTATATGTATGACTATTTGCTCTCTCCCCTTTCTTTGCTGGAAGAAAAGATCACTTTAGTACAGGGATTTTCAAACTGTATTCAGGAGCACATCAGGGGCCCTTTTCAGAAGAAAATGAGTGAAGGGGGATACCAAATAGAATGTACTCTAGCACACCATCACTTTTTTCATAACTTTTTATTTTGAAATCATTTTAAACTTGCAAAAAAGTTGCAGGCTTAGTACTATAAAGAACTCCTGTATGTGCTTGACCCAGATTGTTAACGTTTTGCCATAACTGCTTTATCATTCTTTCCTGCCACCCCCTTCCTCTCTTCTCTCTCTCTCTCTCTCTCTCTCATTTTGCCATAACTGCTTTATCATTCTTTCCTGCCATCCCCTTCCTCTCTTCTCTCTCTCTCTCTCTCTCTAAATTTTCTAAATTGTTTGAAAGCTACAAACACCATGTTCCATTCCTCTAAATATTTCAGTAAGGCTTTTCCAAGAACAAGGATGTTCACTTACATAAATTTAATATCTGCATGATGCTATTATCTGATCTAGAAATGAATTTAAATTGAGCTAATTGTCCCCCAAATGCCCTTTACAGCAACTTTTGTTTTTCTGGTCCAGAATCAGCCTTCCTCTGTCTTTCACAACATTAATACTTAAAAATAGTACCAGCAATTTCCTGTATTAAAATTCCCCAGTTTGGGTTTCTCTAATATTCCCTCATATGTTTTTGGTAGTATATTATACTAGAGGCCCATTGCATGAAGAGATTCCTGCAATAGGCCTTCCTTCCCCTGGCTGCCGGCACCAGTTTTCCTCCAGCACACGGGACCCAGGCCTTTGCTCCGGCCGAAGCAGAGACGCCAAGCCTCTTCGGTCTTCAGTCGTCTTCAGTCTTCAGTCTTCACTCTGCGCCTGCATATGCAAATTAACCGCCATCTTTGTTGGGTTAATTTGCATACTCATCCTGATTGGCTGGGGGGCGTGGCCGAGTGACACCAATTTTCATGTTTCTCTTTTATTAGTGTAGATAAGTGATGTTGTGTTCTTTTTGGTGTGTTACATCAGGAAGCACATGATTGGTTTGCCCAATATTGACAATATTAACTTTAACTACTTAAATAATTAAGGGGGTGTCTACCAGGTTATTCTGTAGTAAAGTTCCTATTTTTCTTTGTAATTAAAGAGTATCTCATGAAGAGATACTTCTAAGACTATAAATATCTCTGTCCTCAATAGATTCTCACCCACTGGTTTTACCTTTGCCGACGATCTTGTCTGATAGTTAAAATGGTTGCATTTACCACTTCTCTCACACTTAATGGTTCGTATTCTATTCCATTATATTTGTTTGTTATAAGTGTGTACTCAAGGATTTTTTAATTTAATGAATTAAAACTTACTGACCTCATTATTTTGAAGCTCAAAATGTCTCTGATTTGGCCAGTGCAAACTCCTTTATTCTGATTCCTGTGAGTTTTTTCACATGTCTCTATCATTTTTTGAGCTGAAACATCATTTTTATTGATTGATATTTGAGATTGGTTTCCAAACAATGCTTTCAAAAGTTTGAGACTCACATGAAATCAAAGCAGTAATCAAGAAACTCTCAGCAAACAAAAGTCCTAGACCAGATGGCTTCATAGGCAAATTTTACTAAACTTTCAAAGAAGATCTAACATCTATGTTCCTCACACTATTCCCAAAAAAATTCAAGAGGAGGGAAGACTCCCAAAGTCATTTTATGAGGCTAACATTATCCTAATTCCAAAACCAGATAAAAATACAACAAAGAAAGAAAATTATAGACCAATAACCCTAATGAACATAGGTGCTAAAATACTAAACAAAATAGCAAACTGGATTCATCAGTACATGAAAAAGATCATACACCATGATCAAATGGGATTTAGTCCAGGGATGCAAGATTGGTACAATATCTACAAATCAACATGTGATACACCACATAAACAAAATGAAGGATAAAAATCACATGATCATATTAATTGATGCAAAAAAAGTATTTGATAAATTCCAACATCCATTTCTGATTAAAAAAAAACTCTCAGCAAATGAGGAATTAAAAAAAAAGATACCTCAACACCAAAAAGGCCATCTATGACAAAACCACAGCCAACCTCATACTCAATGGGCAAAAATTACTAGTATTTCCCTTAAATGTCTGATTTTATACCTTATTCAATATATTACTGGAAGTTCTAGCCATAGCAATCAGATGAGAACAAATAAAAGGCATAAAAATTGGAAAGATCAGAGGAATTGAATAAATAGACTTCAAGTCATGTGGCTCTTGTGAATGAATATATATATAAAGTTTGAAACCCACTTTGACAAAAACAAACATTTTTCTCCAATTTTCCTTATTTTGAGTCAGGTTTGTGTAAAAGTATCTAGAATATAGAGAAGATTAAGAATAAATGATGGTAGCCCCTTTGTTTCTGTGGCCACATTGGCCAACATAATGTCTCTTCAAACTGCCAGGTGTGCTCATGTGCATCCACTGTGCCCTTTTCCTGGAAACCTCCTTTCCATGCACCTGAAGGACTCACTCCCAAATCTTCAAGTCATAGCTCAACAGCCCCTTCTCAGGAGGCATTCCCTGACCACCTTCATTATATTTAAAGCACTGTTTGAAAACCCCTTCAATAGTAACCTCTTCATTCCTAAAGCTTCATTTCAAAGCAAGATTTAAGATGACAATTAGGTGCAAGTCGGAAGCATGATCTTAACCTTTACTGGCTTATTTCACCCTAGTGGATTGACAAACTTTCTAAAGTGTTTTTGCTGGTGTACACATAGTGCTTCTGGGTAATGGAAACAAAGTAGATGTTACCCACCTTGCTGCTTTTGATTTCTTTGATTCCTTATTCAATTCACTTCCTTATTTCATATAATACATCTACTTCTCTATCACTTTGCTATGAATTAATCTAATTTGAAAGTTGTTGTCTCCTATATAAAAGCAATAATAAATAAGAATAATGTAGAACTATTTTTCTTTTCCTATGGAACACTCTCTAAAAGAAAATCTTTTTAACTATATAACATTCATAATTTCCTTTTCCCAAGTAAGTCTTTAAAAAACAAACAAACAGAAAACCTTCAACAAGTTCATAGATAACAGCCAACATGGAAGAGACAGCCATAGGCTTTACAAATAATCAAGTGCTTTCACTCACATTCAGCAGAGAAACACTTTCCCTGAGCACACTGCATCAATAATACAATTCAACATGACTGCATTTCATAGATCAGGGTTAAAGGTGTCCTTGCTAAAATACACAGCAAGTTCTGTCAATTACTGAGCTTGCCCAAAGCAAACTCAATAAGTGGTTACTACCATCAGTTTTTTAGCAGGTCTTAAGTTTTTCAACTACTTAGCTAGTCTGTTTCTAAAACTACTAACATACTAAAAACGTTCAAAAGGATATTATTTCCAACTGCTACAATAAGGGCATATAGGGTGGCTGACTTTTCCCTTCAATGTTTGTTTTTCCTTAAGTTACATAACAGAAATCTTTTAAGTAAGATGCTTCAGCAAAGCAGAATCAACACATTTTTCAACATTGTAAATAAGTAAATGTTTACAAGCCACAAAATGATGACCCACCTCATTATATAAGATTCTACCAACAGTAGATAATTTTGATAGACTATCAAGAATGGTTGTGCATAAACTTTAATAACCTCAAAAAACTTGTTTGCAGCATGTCAAGATCTGTTAAGCACCTTCTAAACACAAATATTCATTTTATAATTCATTTCTGGAATTTTAAGTTAGGAATGGATGACTTCTCATGAGGATCGTATCTATCCTAACCTTTTTAATGTCTTAATTTAGCAAAACCAAAAACACATTTGATCAAAACACATTTTAAGCCATTTCTCAAAATTTGTACACAGGTATATTTCAAAAACAATTTATTTAATGTGTTTCTGGTTCATTTACACTTTGCACATCAAAAGGTGTTTTTTTATAAGAGTGCTCTAAAATGCCTTATAAGATTGGGTTTTATAATACATTGAAACACATTTTATAATGCATTTGGAGAGAAAAAGTTGCTCTAAAAACTTGTAACTCAAAATTACTAATTTGACTTGAATGGAGTCTACACGTGGCCAAATATTTCCATACTCTCAACCAACTTTTAACATTTATAACTCTAAAGGCCAAATATAGCTACAATGGATGAGGACAGTGGGGAGGGGGGTAAGGGCAGAGGGTGGGGTGGGAACCGGGTGGAGGGGAGCTATGGGGGGGAAAAAGAGG
>NW_005363247.1:5279624-5280764 GCF_000412655.1 Myotis brandtii
GTCAAGGGCATGTACCTTGGTTGCGGGCACATCCCCAGTAGGGGGTGTGCAGGAGGCAGCTGATCGATGTTTCTCTCTCATCGATGTTTCTAACTCTCTATCCCTCTCCCTTCCTCTCTTGTAAAAAAAACAATAAAATATATTTTAAAAAAAAAAGAAAGACAAATATAGCTACAAGGTAATTGAAGGATATTTTTCACCTTATCTAGGCCGCAATTCCAAAACTGTGTTCTCTGGAACACTCATGTCTCAAGAGATGTCCGGAGGAGTGCATGAGTAGAAAGTGGTTAGGAGTATAGTCAACAAAGTATGGGAAGGGCTGAGACAAACAAAATCAAACAGATTTCTTTACTAAAGATTTCTTAGAACCTTTATGTGCATAATGAATATTCAAGAGAAAGATATAGGAAGCAATGTTTCTCAAACTTATTTAACAATGGAACTCTTTTAATAAACCTCTTAACATGTTCTGTAAAAAATTTGGGCCCTGGTCGTTATGGCTCAGTTGGTTGGGTGTTGTCCCATGAAATGAAATTAAAAGCTAGCTCTTGGAAAAGACTGATAAAATTGATAAACTAGCTAGACAGGTCAAAAAAAAGAAATTATCAAGAACAAAAATGGAAAAGGAGAAATCACCATAAATATTATAAACAAAAGACAATAGTAAGATAAAATCATGAGTTATTTTATGCCAGTAAATTTGAAAATTTAGATGAAATGGACAAATTCCCTGAAAGAAATGAGTTACCAAAGCTGAGTAGTCCTACATATTTAAAACTGTATCACAAAGAAAACTTGAGGTCTAGATGGCTTAACTTATGATTTCTACCAAACATTTAAGGTAGAAATATCAACTCTAAAAAACTGTTTCAGAAAATGCAAGCAGAGTAAACAAAAGAGAATGTGGGGACAAGAGAGAGCAAACCCTGTAAGGAGCCACTATGAAGCTCCAGTTGACTTTTACCATATGGAAATTTGGTTCCAGTGTTGTCAGATCTGCCCAAATCAAAACGACAATAGAGTACTATCTCACATCTGTCAGAATGGCTATCATCAACAAATCAACAAATGACAAGTGCTGGTGAGGATGCAGAGAAAAAGGAACCCTCATGCACTGCTGGTGGGAATGCAGACTGGTGC
>NW_005363247.1:5281424-5309212 GCF_000412655.1 Myotis brandtii
GGATAAGGACACATATGTAATACCTTAATCAATAAAGAAAAAATATATATATATAAAAGAAAAAATAGTTTTTTTTCAATTTAAAAAAAAAAAGAAAGAAAGAAAGAAATCTGCCCAACCCATAGGGCTCAGGGTTGAGCACAGACTCATGAACCAGGAGGTCACAATTCAATTCCAGTCACGGGCACATGCCTGAGTTGCAGGCTCTATCCCCCGTGGAGGGAGTGCAGGAGGTAGCTGATCAAAGATTCTCTGTCATCATTGATGTTTCTATCTTCTCTCTTTCTCCCTTCCTCTCTCTGAAATCAACAAAAACATGTAAAAATGAGATAACAGAATTAAAAGTTCTTTGAGTGATACTTATTTCTTTAAAAGAGAAATCTGGAAATTAAGCTTTTTATATGAATTTTCCCAATTTTTGAAATACTTCCCATGCAAAAAGCACTTCTGTGGGTCAAATTCAGCCTATGGATTTACAACATCTGGCACAGAACACAGATTTAAAACATCTTTTAAAAAAAAAAGACTTTCTCGCCTCCCAGACTTGAAGAAAATTCCCTGTAAGAAAGAAAAGAAGAATCAAAGGAACAATGGATAGATTGTTTTTACAAAAGAACAGAGGCAATCTGCATCCCATGTCCTAGGCACAGGAGGCAGGAAGATCACACAGAATTGGATGGATACTGTGAGAGGCAAACAAGGTTATTAGCCTCACTGCATTTCCCAGGCCCCCTCCAGCCGCAAAGAGACTTAGACAAGTAGCTCTCTCTGAGAATTCTCCATGGTCTTAATGGAGTTCGGGGACCAGAGAAAGATCGCACTCTAATCAGCAGCATGAAAATTGCAGGAAGAGTTGCTCTGCCAGCTAAAACCTTGTGGATGAGAATGTGGGCTAAGTCAGCAGCAATGGGTGGCCACCAACTAACTTCAGAAACAAAATGAAGGATGAATATTTCAACAGATGCCCCCACTGTGGAAAGACGGAGATGTCCAGTAGGACCCGCCACCCCCACCCAAGAATTAACAGAGCACTAGGAAAAGGTAAGAGACCCCTCATTAACATTAACATTTCTGTCATCTGTGCAGAATATGGGTTCAAAAATAGAAACTGAGTTATAAAAAAATAACAAAAAGCATACTTTGAACATGTGACATTGTAGACTGAGATACATTTCCATAGTCTGCTGCAGGCAAAGAGGTTATCAAGGGATGGGGAATCATTTTGTTTTATTTACTTTCCTTAGATGAATTATACCAAATAAATATTGAATTTGATAATATGCTCTACAGATAGGCCACAAGAGCGTAAGACTCTGAATCACTACTACTCGGATTACAGAACTAAGCCCTTCAGATGACCTCTGTAACAATTTTACTAGATAAACTCTGCTATCAAACACATTTATTAAGTTTCCCAAACTCGTTTTCAAGGACGAAGTGATTAGAACTCATTCATTCTTCAACTATTTAAATAAATATAATAACAATACGGCCAGAATTTATTGGCTTACATCAGAAAAAGTACAGGTTTGAGACATTAACAAGGAGGAAGCAGAAGTTGTCACAATGTGTGTGTGTGTGTAAAATTATATTTCTCATTTTTCAAAAATGACCACGTAGTCCTTTAATTTTCAGAAAATAATTAGAAAGTATGTGTTTTAAAATAGAAGCCATCTTTTCAATTATTCCTTTAGTATATTCTTAGAAATTTAATTGCCTAGTTAATCATGATTAATACTTAGATCTACACTATTGGCAATTACCCCAATCATTCAGGCAAAGTGCCTATTTTAGTGTGAGTAATTAGCCAAGTGCTTCCCGCAGCTGTGGCACAACAGGACCTCTGAGGTTCAGTTTTCTTCTCTGTAAAATGGGAACAAATACCTGCACAGGCTAACATTTTCGAAAGTATCTACCCCAGTGTCTTATACAAAAATATTTGCTGGTTAGCCACCACTGACTTCACTTCTAATGGCCTCTGAAAGAGCTAATCAATGAAATCTTTCTAGGAAAACAATCACCTATTCCATCACAGTACTGTGTACTCTTCCACGCGTACAATAGTGCAAGCTGTCCTTGAACAACCACTTCCCATTCCTACTACACTATTTAAATTAATAAATGCAACTGGGTAAGTGCCTACGACTTCTCCAGATCCTCTGCAGTTCTGCTTTTATGTAAGAAAATATTGAGTGCAATGAGTCCATATTGCCTGTCTGCTCTCAAGTCTCTAAGTGTGATGCTATTTAGAATAAAATCCTATTACTTCATTGTGGTCTATCAGCCAAAGTCTTATCCTCATTTCCTACCACTCTCCCTTCCATCCACTATGCTTCTTGCTGATCCTTGAACACACCATACATATGCCTTTACACTTGACTCATCTTCCTGCCAGGCACATACTGCCCTGAAACTGACATATTTGTTCCCCACACTTCATTCAGATTCCTACTTAAATATCACCTCTGTCAAGAAAACTTCCTTGACTACCCTTTCTAAAGTAACATACTCTTATTTTCTATCCCCTTCATCCGCTTTTCCCCCCCATAACAAATCAAATATACATTTATTCATCTGTTGCAATGTAAGTTCCATGAGGATTGAGACTTCATCTCACTGACTATATTATATCTCCAGAGCCTGGAACATTGCCTGGTATAAAGTGACACAGAGCCCTAGCTGGGTGGCTCAGTTGGTTGGAGCATTGTTCCGTACACCAAAAAGGTTGCAGATTCAATTCCCAATTTGGGGACATACTGAGGTTACAGATTTGATTCCTGATAGGGATGCATACAGGAGGCAACCAATCAATGTCTCTAATGTCAATTTCTCTCTCTCTCTCTCTTTCTCTCTCTCTCTCTCTCTCTCTCTCTCTCTCTCTCTCTCTCTCTTTCTCTCTCTCTCTCTCTCTCTCTCTCAAAAAAAAATTATAAAGTGACAATGAATTATCATTGACAGTAAATCTGTTTGAATTAACTAAGTGGGAAAATTTGAATATTCCAGGAAAGCTTTCAGCAAATGCTACTGACAGTGGAATAGGAGTAAGAAGGCCTGAGCAGTAGAATGGAGAAAATTATCTTATTTTGTATCCCACCCTCTTTCTCTCCTCATCTTCTTTCCCTTCATGTTTCCTCTCTCAGTATCTACCCACTTTTGCCACCTCTTTTCCTCCTTCTCTTTTGCTTCCTCTGCCACAAATTGTTTTTCACTTGTATGTTGCCCTTAAAGAGGATTTTTCCCCCTGTGAATCAGTAGTCTCAATAAAAGAAAAGCTCTCTAATGAGAAACTGTTAAGAGTATATTTGACATTCTGCCCTGGCCAGGTGACTCAGGTAGCTGGAGCATCATCCTGTACACCAAAATGTTGTGGGTTCAATACCTGGTCAGAGCACATACCTAGGTTATGGATTCGTCCTAGTAGGGGAGCATATAGGAGGCAACTGGTCAATGTTTCTCTCTCCCTTCTCTCTCTCTAAAATCAATGTAGCCCTAGCTGATTTGGCTCAGTGGATAAAGTGTTGGCCTGTAGACTGAAGGATCCGGGTTCAATGCCAGTCAAGGGCATATGCCCAGGCTGTGGGCTCAATGCTCAGTGGGGGGCGTGCAGAAGGCAGCCGACAGAAGGCAGATCAATGATTCTCATCATTAATGTTTCTATCTCTCTCCCTTTCCCTTCCTCACTGAAATCAATAAAAATATATTTAAAATAATAATAATAAATAAATAAAATCAATTTAAAAATATGTCCTCGAGTGAGGTTTAAAAATACCAAAACAAAAAAAAGTGTATATTTGACATTCCTTTACATGCCAAGGATAACACCAACATTGTCGTCATCAGTATCAAGTACTCATCATGAAGGCAACAGACTGAAGCAAAGAATCATGAAGCCATTCCCTTTCACCTGCTACATTAAGAATTCTACATGCTAAGTCTAGTGCTGACCTGGCACCGTATAGCTATTACAATATTATTGGCTATATGATTATTTTGTAACTACCAATTTGTACTTCTTAATCCCTTCACCCTTTCAACCACTATGCTGTAGACCTGAAACTAATATAAAATATTACATGTCAACTGTAATTGAAAATTTAAAGAAAAAAAGAATTCTGAATGCTTTGGGATTTCATCTGCTTAATTTTCTTCTCTTCTTTCTCCAGAATATATCTTTAAAATATAACCAACTTTTTTAGCTTTTCTGAGGTATAATTAATATTTTTAATTACACATATTTAATGTATATATTTGGAGAATTTGAACAGATGCATATACCCATGACATTATCACCATAATCAAGCTACTATAAATATATCTATCATCTCCAAATATTTCTTTATATTCTTCTGTGGTTTTGTTTTTGCTCTGTGGTAAGAACACTTAACATGAAATTTTCCCTCTTAACATATTTTGTGCATAATAATATATTGTTAACTATAGGCAGTGTTATACAACAGACAACATGTTTGACTTCTATCTCACATTCCATTACAAAAAACTATGCCACATCCAGTAACATATATTTGCCAAAAATCTAATGCCAGGCTTAGATTTTTTTTTAATTAAGTTGACCCTGGTGCTTATCAAAATAAATGAAAACTGGCAAGCAGTCCCATAGGCTTATAAATAATTGTGTATATGTGCCTCACCCCACCCCTCACCAAATGACACTGAGCTTGGGGATTAAGTGTACTCTTTGAAGAATAATTCCTAATACATTAGCAGCAACCAACAAAATAATATCTATTAATTTCAGTCAAGTACCTCCCAAAATTCAGAAGGTTGACTTACTCATTTTGAAATCCTTCTGTAGGAGGTTGCAGGAGAAGATGATTTCTATAATTCAAAATGAATCTTGAGAAAGTAAATTGTAAATCAACATTTTAGGAGAAATTCATTGTGAAGTTCATGTTTTTCCCATTAATCCTAGAGAACAAAGAAAAATCAAAGCAAAAAACATGGGTTTGATTTTTTAAATATCAGGCATATTTACAAGTGATAAGGCATTAAGATTTATAAACTACATGATGACCTACTTAGAGCTAATCAATATGTTAAATAACAAACAAGATACCCAGTCTTAAATAATTTATTCCATTATATTGGTAACTATGCCTAAATTAATTCCAATTATAACCATAAGCTCAAGACTTAAGAGAAAAGTAAGTTAATTCTATAAATTAAATATCAAAAGCCAAGAGTATTAATCTTCTCCATGTCTTTCCCTGTTTCCTTTTTCCAGTTCCCCATACCCACATCCCCTGTCTCTCTCATTATACATTCAAGTCTAGAATACTATGAAGTCTGATAGGGTTAGTGTAAAATGTGTATAACTAGCAGTGTGACTTTATTATTCATTTTTCTTAATTCCAAAACTGAAGGATGCTAATACCCATGTAAAAAACTGAAACAATATATATATGCCCCAGTGCATGGATTCATTCATATTGACAGGTAATTAATTAGAAGGTGGCCCGCGGGAAAGAACTGGGCAAGATGGGCCGGACACGCCCTGGAGCCAGAGCCAACCTCCCGCAGTCCCTCCCCCAGCCGGCCGCACCTGGGGTGGTGCCAAGGCTCGAAGGGTGTCAGTGGAGTGAGCAGGGTCCCTCCAGCAGGTGGGGTCCCTCAGCCTGGCCTGCAGGGATCGAGCCAAAACTGTCTCTCCAACAGCCCCCAAGGGGTCCTGGATTGTGAGAGGGCAGTTCTTGGGTGATGCACCCTGGAATTGGGCTCCCTCCTCTCTGGTTCCAGGGTGTGTCACCGGAGAACTGCTGCTGCCAAGTCACCACAGCTTGGCAACTCGTGCGTTGAGCATCTGCCCCCTGGTGGTCATTGCGTGTCATAGCTACCGGTTGGACAGATGGTCGCTTAGCCTTTTATATATAGAGATATGTCTCTCCTCACCCCTCACCAAAGCTGTGCATTCACTGACATATATTCAATATAAAATGTGAAAGTACAGAATGTAAGAACTATTTGTAATAATTTGTATTAATTCCACAACATATTTACTAATAGTAAAGGGATAGGTCCAAATTTATGTTAGCAGCCTAATATAGCTTAAAACAAAATACATCTTCCTAAAGCAATGGTTCTCAACCTGTGGGTCGTGACCCCTTTGGGGGTCGAACGACCCTTTCACAGGGGTCGCCTAAGACCATTGGAAAACGCATATATAATTACATATTGTTTTTGTGATTAATCACTATGCTTTAATTATGCTCAATTTGTAACAATGAAAATACATCCTGCATATCACATATTTACATTATGATTCATAACAGTAGCAAAATTACAGTTATGAAGTAGCAACAAAAATAATTTTATGGTTTACAGTTCCATAAAACATGAGGAACTGTATTAAAGGGTCACGGCATTAGGAAGGTTGAGAACCACTGTCCTAAAGAATTCACATTGTAAAATAAATTATAACCCATAAAAAGTAAGTATTTAAAGGACAAAAATCTAGAACAATACTAATAGCAAAATATTCTGCTTTTCATGTTCACTAACTTGGTGTTAGCTTAATAAAATCTGACATTACTATCAGCATAGTACAATAAACATGAAAAGGTGCCCAATGTACAAAGAATATATGAACATCCCTAATGACAACAGCAAAAACAAAAATTATGTTTTCTCTTTTCCTTTAACATGCCCTCTGTGATAGCTTGAGAACATATGACCCTATTATCTACATACTATAATAAAAATAAAATTACCAGTGTGCCTAGATGGAGACTTCAAAAATAACTAAGGAAAATATTTCTCTGTACCCATAAAAGATTCATCATACAAGACCCAGTTCTCATTTCCTTATGTTAAAAGCTGTATTAAATGCAGATGAACAAGAAAAAAATACCTAAATAACTCTCAGAAGTAGCATACATAGATATTACATCTTTGTTGAAATCTCAAATCTTACATTATCTAAAGATTTAAATCACTTTTAAAATAATTTCTTTAAAATTCTAAACTCATATGGTGTTTAACTTTTTTAGAAGTGGATATATTCCTAATAACATGTTTGTATCTTATGTTACTCATATAAATAAAAGCACACAGTCATTTTAGGGATTAATAGAAAAACAGACATCTGCATGGAACATTTCCCTCATTAGATATTATCATGTTAGCATATTTTTCCTATTTCTGATTTTACTACAAAATAAAATGAGCTGATTTTTATCCCTAAGTTTCTCTATAAAGTATATTGCCAATAATGCAAAGACTTTAATTGCACATTAGAAGAATCTCATGTTCTGATAAAAAATTACTATAGAAATTATCCCAGAAGAGACCTTATAACACAAACAAAAATCAAGATAAGATTATGTCAAATTGGCAAACTAGTTACCGCTTATACCAAATACTACTTTGAACATTACTTTTAAATTAAAAGCTATCTTTTTAAAAATTCCTGGCAATTTCACATGAGTCATTTGTGTGTTAGCCTCTTCCTAAATTAGTACCAAATGGAATCAGTTAAAAAAGAATCAATTCGCCAAAAAAGTGAAGGAATGGGAAAAAATATTCCATGCAAATGGAAATGAAAAAAAAGCTGGAGTAGCAATACTTATATCTGACAAAACAGACTTCAAGACAAAGGCCATAAAGAGACAAAGGACAGTATATAATACTAACTGGATCGATCCAACAAGAAGATATAACCCTGGGAAACGTATATGCACCCAATATAGGAGCACCTAAATATTTTTTTAAAAAATTCTTGGTGGACTTAAAGGAAGAGATCAACAGCAATACAGCTATAATGAGGGCTTTACGACCCCACTGACATCACTGGATAGATCTTCTAGACAAAAAGTTAACAATGAAACAGTGACCTTAAGTGACATACTAGATCAGATGGATTTAATAGATATTTACAAAACATTTCATCCCAAAGCAGCAGAATATACATTCTTCTCAAGTGCACATGGAACATTTTCAAAGATGCACATGTTAGGACACAAAATAAGTCCCTACAAATTCAAAAATATAAATCATATCAAGCATCTTCTTGGATCACAATGGCATGAAACTAGAAATCAACTACAATTTAAAAACTCAACTGGAGGGTGCAGGAGCAGGCTGGTAGAGGTCAATGAGGGAAAAAGAAGACATGCAATACTTTTGACAATAAAGAATTAAATAAGTAAATAAATAAAATAAAAAACTCAAAACATTCAAATACATGGAGGCTAAATAGCATGTTATTAAACAATAATGGATTACAAATGAGATAAAGGAAGAAATAAAAATTTACCTGGAAACAAATGAAAATCTATGGGACACAGCAAAAGGAGGAAAGTTCATAGTATTTCATGCCTAACACAAGAAGCAAGAAAAATCTCACCTAAAAGAACTAGAAAAAGAACAACAAGAAAAGTCCAGAGTAAGTAGAAGGAAGGGAATAATAAAAATGAGAGCAGAAATAAATGACATAGAAACTAATAATAATAATAATAATAATAATAATGATAATGCAGATTGATGAAAGCAAGTGCTGGTCTTTTGAAAAGATAAACAGACTAATCAAGAAACAAAGATACAGGACCCAAATAAATAAAATCAGAAATGAAAGAGATGAAGTAACAACTGACATCACAGAAATACAAAGGATTGTAAGAAAATACTATGAACAATTAGATGCCAAGAAACTGGACAACCTGGGCATAATGGACAAACTCCTAGAAACATACAATCTTCCAAAACTGAATCAGGAGAATCAGAAAACCTGAACAGACCAATAACAACTAATGAAATTGAAGCAGTGATCAAAAAAACTCCCACCAAACAAAAGTTCTGGACCAAACAGCTTCACAGGTGAATTTTATCAAACACTCAAAAAAGAACTAACACCCATCCTCCTCAAACTATTCCAAAAAATTCAAAATGAGGGAAGACTTTCAAATTCTTTTTACAAGGCAAGCATTATCCTAATTCCAAAACCAGATAAAGACACAACAAAGAAAGAAAATTATAGGTTAATATCCCTGATGAAAAAAAAATGCTAAAATCCTCAACAAAATATTAACAAATCAGATCCAGCAACACATTTAAAAGATCATACAATATGACCAAGTGGGATTTATTCTGGGGATGCAAGGCTGGTACAATATTCACAAATCAATAAGCGTGATACATCACATAAACAAAATGAAAGATAAAAATCACATGATCATATCAATAGATGCAGAAGAAAAGTTCTATAAAATCCAGCACCCATTTATGATAAAAACTCTCAGCAAAGTGATAATAGAGGGATCATACCTCAATATAAGAAAGGCCATATATGACAAACCTATAGCCAATATACTCAATGGTCAAAAAACGTTTCACTTAAGATCAGGAAAAAGACAGGAATGTCAACATTGTGCTGGAAGTCCTAGCCACAGTGATCAGACAAGAAGAGATAAAAGGCATCCAAATTGTAAAGAAGGAAGTAAAGTTATTTGCAGATGACATGATATTGTACATAGAAAACTTTAAAGACTCCACACAAAAACTACTAGATTTAATAGTTTTTAACAGATTCCTCATAGTTAAAAGAAAGACAAATAAATGTTTTAACTAATGTTCAACAGGATAATGTCTAATATTAACTGTTTCTGGAAATAACAGGTATGAATAAATACTTGTGGTATTAAACCAAACTAACCTGAGACAACCAATAAAAATAAAAATAGAAACAAATAAGTATCTTCCTGTCACTTCCAAAAGCTAAACACAATATCACTTAAGATAATAAAAATTTATATTTACCAAATTATAATATTAATATTAGACAACTGTTGATCATTAGGTTAAAAAAAAAAGAGGGGTGGGGGTGGTTACTTCTACACAGAATAAACAGTAATACCATGCTTAGAATGCAGTATGTAGTCCCTAAAAAACTCAATACTATATTGATTAAGGATCTAGAAGTGGATAAAATAATTTTATAATTTTCCATTTTAACTCTTAAAATCAAACAATTAAAAATTTAATCTGAAAGTTACTTCCTTTTAAATGAAGCACTACAGGATTTCTAGAATTTTCCTATTTGGATAAAACTATTTCAAATCATAGCTCCTAATAATTTTATCTGTCATCAGAATTAAATAGCTGTGGTTTTCATTCACAAACATATTATCTAAATACATATTTTTATCAATATATAAAACTTACACCATCTATACCATCAAAATGATTAAACCAAGTTAATGTCCATGTGTCCTATAAATTTTCAAAGAAAAAATTTTTTGCTGGTAAATGTACCAATGGTCAATATTCAGTAAATTAAAATAGAGAAATACATTTAAACTGCTACAGACAATCAAGGACCATACATACTAAAGTACATAAGTATGCTTAGATAAAACTATATTTAACAATGCTTTAGTATACTCTTAAAGACCACACACACACACACACACACACACACACACTATCCCTTTTAAGATACAAAGGAATTAACACTACCTGGTGGAATAATAGTCTGGGTATGTTAATTTGTGAAAAGCAGACCTCACTCAGCCACTGTTCAAATTTATACCCTGGCATAGCATGGATAACCTACTTATGGACAATCAAGAAATTAATTACCACCACCACCCCCACTGAAGATCATTTGCACAGTTTGAGTTTAAAATGAGACTAATTTATAAAAATTATATTAGTATGCCTATGTCTTCTTTATAAATAATTATAAATAATATAATTTAAATAAACAGAACTAAGAGATGGATCAAAATTATTATATTAGTTAATATTACCTGATATTATTAACCAAAACAGAATAATAGATAAAAATGAAATGGATTAATAAAACCTGTTAAGTTACACTTATAAAATTAATCTCCTTTAATGTTTCAATAATTATATTTTTCAGGCAATTTTTATGTAAAATTGTCTATCTTGTCACATTTATAACTTGTACAAGATTTTTAAATATAGATCAAATTTTAACCAGTTCAGAAATTAAATTTTTTTTTAAGTCACATAATAATTTCTGAAAAGTTGTTAATAATTTGTCAGTGTCTCAGATGCTAAGATTGCTCATCTCACTCATTGTTATTCTCAGAACTAAGCATAATGACTAGAGCATTGCAATTAGTAAATCATATCAAGCTGAACATATATTTTTCAGCAGTCTGAGTCAAATTATTTTTTTAAGATTTCCCTTAACATTTTAGTACATGTATGCCTATGTGGATTTTTCTGGGAAGAGAATCCTTATTTTTCATCAGAGATTACATAACACCAAAAATGTTAAAAGCTATAGAACTAAATAAAATATGCACATGCTACCCTGGCCAATTTTTCTCAATGGTTAGAGCATCGGCCCGTGTACTGAAGGGTTGCAGGTTCAATTCCCAGTTGAGAGCACATACATCAGTTGCAGGTTCCCCACCCCAGTAAGGGTGAGGTGGAGGCAACCAATCAATGTGTCTCTCTCACATCAATGTTTCTCTCTCTCTCTCTCTCTCTCTCTCTCTCTCTCTCTCCCTCTCTCTCTCTGTCTCTCCCACTCTCCTCCCTCCTTTCCACTCTCTCTAGAAATCAGAAAAATATATCCTTGGGTGAGGATTAAAAAATATATCTATACTAATAATAGAGGAATATGCAAATTGGCTGGGATGTTATCACATAACGACCAATCAGGACGGGGGCAGGGCTGCAGCAGAGAGCTCTCAGCACACCTGCATTGGGGGTCTGAAGGGCAGGAGAGGAGAGGAGAGCAGATAGGCAGTTAGGAGGATCAGGCTGGCAGCAGAGAGCAGATAGGCAATTAGGGCGATCAGGCCGGCAGGAGAGCAGTTAGGGGCATCAAGCAGGCAGGCAGGTGAGCGGTTAGGAGCCAGTGGTTCCGGATTGTGAGAGGGATCCCAGATTGGAGAGGGTGCAGTCCAGGCTGAGGGACCGCCCCCCCACACACACAAATTTTGTGCACTGGGCCTCTAGTGTGTATGAATATAGGTTGTGCTTCTCAAACACAAAGTAGAGAGCAAAGGCATCTCTAGACATAGTTCAGAAGAGAAAGGTCAACTCTGGAAAAAAAAACAAAGGAGTTTTTGGTTGTGTGTGTTTTCATCTGTTTGCTTGTTGCCCTTGTTGTTTTGCCTATGTTAAACAAAATTAAAAGATTAAAAGATTGCTACAATTCTTCATTTAGTTCAACTGGCACAAATGCAGCCACTGAGACAGTCATAGTAAAGCACACTTTAGAACTGAACACTACCAGGGTACATAAAATATGTTTCTAGATAATTCTCGTGGAATCCAGAGTTTAGCTTATTAAATATTCCTTTTATTAAATTTTGGAATACTTGCTTGGTATAACTCAGTAAAATAGTGGCTAACACTCACATAATAAAGTAGGCTAGATTTCACATTAATTCTCCCTTTACATCCCACTTAAAATCTTCTTTTACACATATGTAATACCTTAATCAATAAAGAAAAAAATTAAATTAAAAACATCTTCTTTTAATTCTGAGCATACCTATTTGTAGGTGAATACCATATAGCCCTGCCCCAAGCTCACTGTATATGTCTGTCCTCATACCAACTGCAACTAAAATGCTACAATTCCACATCAGTACATTAAGCAAGAGCTAAGTTTCAGATTTTACACTGTCTGATTACTAAGATCAGATTAGCCCACTACTAGTGGTTTAGTCACTGTATCAACTATAGTATTAAATCTTTGGATGCAATGAAAGTTAATGCTATTTTTATGTTGTGCAAAAAAAAATCATTCAGTCTGTTTTCCCTTTTTGATTACAGTTCATTTAAGGAAAAAAACGTTGCTGTATGGCTTGACAATGTTTTATGTGTCTTCAGCTGATAGAACACACAAAACGTTTGAATAGGCCCATTTATTTGAGCAGACGTATTAAATAATACTTTAAATGTGAACATGCATGTCATAAATTTTGTAGTCTCTTTAAAGTAGGATAAATCTGGTATTTAAAATAGTCTTTGTTCAAAGCCATTTTTTTCCTAACAGTCATAAAGGGACTCTGATTTGTGCTGCATGAACAATGCCAGCATCATCATTTTAATGTTATCCATATGGGCTTCTAATAATAGATAAGAGTCTACATTTGTATTATATGTCTTAGAGACATTTAAAATCTAGATAAGGAAAGGCTGATTTCATTGGCCCCATAGTTAAAGGAAAGCAGACCCTAATTAAAAGAATTCTGTTCTGAATTAACTAGTTTGACATGTGCTAATTGACAGTTCCTGTGAAATGGTTCTAATTAAAGTCAATATGTCTTTTTCAATTAAAAGGAAATTAAGAATATACTAATATACATTAACAACTTAATCTGCCTTCAATATCCCATACATCAAGCTGCTTCCCCCCCCCCAACATTATTGGAGAACCATCTGACATGAATCATCTACTGTTTGCTTATGGTATCTCAGTAATACTTCACACGAGCATAGCATTAGTATATGTCCCCTTGAGGAAGAAGATAACCTGCTTTACTTTTCAGAGCTTCCAACTCTTCAGTTCATTAAAAATAAACCCACCTTTTTTATTCCAAAAAATGGGCGTTCTTAATAAAAATATTTGGTAACTGAAAACAAAGACAAGTGTTCTCAATTAGTTGGTCTTTTTACTATAGGCCTTAGAGGTAATTGCATTCTGCTGGAAAGAAGGCTGGACTATGTTTTCATCATTTGGCTTGATTCAAAGCAAAGCTTGATTTGAGCAACATGCAACAGAAAACATTTTTCAAATCATGTTCTGTTTCCCAAGTGAAACTTTGGGGAAATCTCAGGTGGGAATACTTTGCTTTGTATATACAACAGGAAAATAGAAAGCAAGATTGCTTAAACGCCAGCACTAACAGAAGGCCCATCATATTCATTGAAAATGTAGCATTAGAGAAGCTGTTTATAGCAACATGATTAAATATTCAAATATGCATTACCAAAGCTATGGTGTTAGCAATTTTAATGCTAGTGAAAGTAATATTAAACTCAAGCATCAATACTAATGTACATAGCATTAACATCACATGGAGAACCATGGAATAGATTAAAACTATTTGTTTCTTCATAGATGATTATAATTTAGACATTTTAATTATAAGGAAAAGATTTTTAAAGAAATTTTTATACTATCAATATGCTATAAGCAATCCTTTCATATAATATAGCTTATATTTTGATAGTTCCATCACAACTGCCCCTTTTTCCAGAGTTTAAAACTCAACCATAAAATGTGGCTACTTATAGAAATAGGAAATTATTTTACTTAATTTCACCATATTTATTCATATTTAATACAGATCAAAGAAAAAGATAAACAGGTCACTTCCAGGTTTCCACTTTCATTCACTCACATTTTTAAGAGATTAAATTTGCTATCACCTGTAGCATTCTGGGTATGTGTGAGAGAGACAGAGTCAGTCAATCAACCCAAGACTCTCATTGAAAGCATTTTTCCCAAATGTACTCTATTGTTCTTTTCTGAGTACTTACCACAAAATCTTTAATGAAAATCATCTTAAGTGGGACTTTAAAAGCAGTTGAAATCTAGTGAATTTCCAGAATGAGTAAATGCATATTAAACCACGTTCAAAAAAGCACCTCTTTACAGTTATAAATACAATCAGACTCAATAGTCAAAATGCAGTGCTATTTATCACCATGTGGAGCCCCTAGTCTGATTTTTAATCCTAGGATCTTGCTCCTCGAGCTGGCATAGCCTGGAAATGCTGCAGTAACAGTGTGTACTCAGCTTTTTTAAATGGGAGAGAAGCCAATGCAGCAACTTTTCTGCCCAATTAAAGAGCATTGTCTATAGCAGGCCTACACAACATAAGGCCTGCAGACTGCACATAGTCATGAAGCAATTGTTCATGACCCACCCACAGATGTGAAAAGGGGGAGCAAGTAGAAAGACAGGCAAATGGTACCCCTGTCAGCAATAAGAGACAAGGCTGTTCCACAGACTACACCTTTCAGGTCACATGTTATAATGACAATAACCCGGATCTAAACTCGGGATGAAAAATCAATGTGGTATGTCAACCCTTCCAACAGAGGTATGTATTGTACCAATGCTGGGCTACTATAAAAACTACCTAAAAAGCAGGAAGAATATTGAGCTGAAAACTAGGAAAACCTTGTAGCATTCACCTGACAGCTTATACTCTTTCTGCAGTCAATAAATATTTATTGATAACCCCCATGGTTTATATTTTCTGTAAGAACTTGTGTGTACCTATTTCTCTTGCCCCTGTCATTCAATTATAAATGGGCAACCATAAAACTTATTGTCCAAAGGGAGTGGTATCATGGAAGATGGCAAGGGATGAAGCTCTAGAATTAGTCCCTCCACCAAAACAATTAATGAGCTTGTAGGAACTCTTAGAATAAACTATTTCAGAACTCTTCAGTCTAGTTGAACACTTAAAGCATACAGGGGAGTGCTTGACAAAAAAAAGTGCCTGGTAAATTTTGGTGGATTTCAACATTACTCATAGCAGCCACAATCTTCAAGCCCCACTGAAAAAAAAACAACACAGCGACAATGTCCTGATCCTGATGTAGTTTTCTGGCATCATGGTGGACAATGGGAAACTTCTCCTCCAAAAACCAGGTTCTGTATTTTGATCTACTTGGAGTTCGCTAAGGGACCAGCACAGAAGATTCACAGGTATTGTTGAAGAAAGTTAAAGAGTCAGAATACCCTTTAAAAAATTGTTTTTTCTTACCAGGTCCAGGCATTTAAGGAAATCTCTGTCAAGTCACTGACTAACCACAGAAATAAAACACGTAAGTTTCAGTGAGCACACATGACAAGGAATACAGTCTTTGGGGGGGGGGGGGAACAGCAACAATTTGGTAAAGTCATTAAACAAATGAACAACTGCAGCCTTCATCAAGTAACAAAAGCAATACTTGATGTAGAGGAGAGAATCTGATTTTCAGAATTACATTATAATATTCAAACTGTTCAGGTCTCAACAAGTAAAGAATACAATTACAAAAAAGAGTAAAGTATGACTCTTTCACAGGAAAAAAATGAAATGGGCAGAAACCTTTCTGAAGAAGCCCAAACATTGAACTTAATAGACAAAGACTTAAATTTATTGCCTTAAATATGCTCAAAATGCTGAAGAAAACTATAGACAAATAACTAAAGGAAATTATGTAAACTATGTATGAACAAGTAAGAATAATCAACAAAGAGACATAAATTATTTAAAAGATTAAAGTTGAAGCTAAGTTGATATCAATTCAAACTAGATTTTTATAAACTTAGGATGTTCATTGTAATCCCCAAGAAAATAAAAATGTACATAAAGCATTATTATCAAACTGTTGAAAGACAAAGATAGAGAGATTCTTCTAAGCAGCTAAGACAGCAATTCATCACACTTTGGAGAAGTGTCTATTCAGGTCCTTTGCCCATTTTTTAATTGGAGTGTTTGTCTCCCTGGTGTTGAGTTGTATAAGTTCCTTATATATTTTGGAAATTAACCCCTTATCAGATGTTTCATTGGAAAATATGTTCTCCCATACAGTGGGTTCCCTTTTCATTTTGTTAATGGTTTCTTTTGCTGTGCAGATGCTTTTTAGTTTGATGCAGTCCCATTTTTTTCCTTTGTTTCTCGTGCCCTAGGAGATGTATTACCAAAATATTGCTCCAAGAGATGTCTGAGATTTTTATTGCCTATGCTTTCTTCTAGGATGTTTATGGTTTTGTGACTTGCATTTCAGTATTTTATCCATTTTGAGTTTATTCTTGTTATGGTGTAAGTTAGTGGTCTAGTTTCATTATTTTGCATAAACTGAAACAGTTTTCCCAACACTATTTATTAAAGAGACTATTTTTACTCCTTTGAATGGTCTTGCCACCTTTGTCAAATATTAATTGACCATAGAGATGTGGGTTGATTTCTAGGCTGTCTGTTCTGTTCCATTGATCTATATGCCTATTCTTATGCCAGTACCAGGCTGTTTTGATTACAAAGGCCTTGTAGTATAGTCTGATATCAGGTATTGTGATCCCTCCAACTTTGCTCTCTTTTCTCAAAATTGCTGAGGCTATTCAGGGTCTTTTTTGGGGTCCATATAAATTTCTTGGAATATTTGTTCCAAATCTGTGAAATATGCCCTTGGTATTTTAATAGGAATTGTGTTGAGTCTATAGATTGCTTTGGGTAGTATGGACATTTTAATGATGTTTCATTCCATGAACACGGTATAAGCTTCCACTTGTTTGTATCTACCTCAATTCCTTTCTTCAATGTCCTATAGTTTTTCAAGTAGAGGTCTTTTACCTCCTTGGTTAAATTTATTCCTAGGAACCTTATTTTTTTGTTACAATAGTAAATGGATTGTTTTCTTAGTTTCTATTTCTGAGAGTTGATTATTGGTGTATAAAAATGCTACCATCTTCTAGATATCAATTTTGCATCCTGCTACTTTGCTGAATTCGTTCATTAGATCTAGTAGTTTTTTTATGAAGTCGTCATGGATTTCTATGTACAATAGCATGTCATCTGCAAATAATGACAGCTTTACTTCCTCTTTTCCAATTTGGATGTCTTTTAATTCTTCTTATATGATTGCTGTAGCTAGGACTTCCAGTACCATGTTAAATAAGAGTGGTGAAAGCAGACATCACAGAGAAGGAACACTTTATAATACATTTTATGAGGTCACCATTAACCTGATGTCAAAGACAAACAGATATCACAAGAAAAGTACAGACCAATATCTCTTATGAATATATACACAAAATTCCTCAATAAAATACCACCAAAGCAAATCCAACAGCACATTTAAAAAAATTATACACTATGTCCACGTGGCATTTAACTCAGGAATGAATGGTTGTTCAACATATGAAAATCAATCATTGTAAAACATACCACATTACAGAATGAAGCAAAGAACTACATGATCATCTCAATACATGCAGAAGGAGCATTTCACACCCTCTCATGATATTAACACTCACAAACAAGATAGAATGGAATTTTCTTAACATGATAAAAGATATTTATGAAAAACCAGCAGTTAGCATCATACTCAATAGTGAAAGAATTAAAGCTTTCCCTAAGTCAACAAGAGAAGAATGTCCATTTTGAACTCTGATACTCAACACTGTAGGAAGTTCTAGCCAGAGCAATTTGTCAAGAAAAATATAAAATATACCCAAATTGATGATGCTTTTTAGGAGTAGAAAGAAGTAAAACTATATTTGCAGGTAACATAACTCCATATATACAAAATCCTGTAGAATCCGCACAAAAACTACTAGAACTAAAAAGTGAATTCAGTAAAGTTGTAGAGTAGAAGATCAACACACACAAGTCAGTTGTGTTTACAGCAGCAATAAACAATCTGAAGAGGAAATTAAGAAAACAATTCCATTCACAACAGCTTTCAAATGAATAAAATGCCAGGGAATAAATTTAACCAAGAAGGTGAAAGACATTTGTTGAAAACTACAAAACATGGCGGAAAGAAATTTAAAAAGACCTAAGTAACTGGAAATGTATTCCATGTTTATGAACTGAAGACTTAATATTAAGATAACAATACTTCACAAAGTAAACTACAGTTCTTTAAATTTACATGGAATTGCAAGGGACCTCAAATAGCCAAAACAATATTGAAAAACTAAAACACAATTGGAAGACCCAATTTTCCCATTTTAAAAATTAATACAAAGCTACAGTAACCAAAACAGTGTGATACTGGCATTAAGATAGATATAGACCAACAGAATAGAATTGAGAGTCCAGAAATAAGCCAAATCTATGACTTTGGTTTTTTACAAGATCATTCAACAGGAAATAAGCATTTCTTCAACAAATGGTGTAGGAGCAAATAGATAACCCCATACAAATAATTAAGTTGAATCTGTATCTTATTTCTTATATAATATTAATTTAAAATAAATTAATGGCCTAAATACAGGAGATTATAAAACTGTCAGAAGAAAATACAGAAGTAATTTTAACGTCAGATTTGGCAATGAATTCTTAGATATGACACCAAAAGCATGAGCAATAAGTCAAAATAGACAAACTGGACTTCATAATTAAAATCATTTGTACATCAAAGAACATTATCAAGAATGTGAAGGAACAAGCTAGAGAATGGAAGAAAATATTTTCAAGTCATATACCTGATAAAAGATTAATATTCAGAATATAGAAAGAACCCTGACAACACAACAAATAGACAACCCAAATAAAAAATGGGCAAAGCACTTGAATAGACATTCCTCCAGAGATTATATATAGCCAAACAAGCACATTAAAAGATTTCAACTTCATTGATATTTAAGAAAATGCACAAGGAGAAAACACTTCTCATCCACTAAGGAAGTGTTAATCAAAAAATAATTATTGGCAAGGATACAGAGAAATAGGAACCCTTGTACATCACTAGTAGGCATGTAAAATAGTACAGCTGCTGTGGAAAACAAACAAACTATTCCTCAAAAAGTTAAACACAGAATTACAATATAACTCAGAAATTCTGCTCCTAGGTATATAGCTAAGAGAAATGAAAACATATGTCCACACAGAAGCTTGTACATGAATGTTTATAGTAGCATTATTCATAATAGCCAAAAGATAGAAACAGCCCAAGTGCTCATCAGTGGATAAATGGATAAACAAATTGGGGTTGTATGTATTGTCTGTGTGTATACAAAAGAGTGAAAACCTCTTCAAAAATTCTAAGATGTGAGCCTTAAAAGTGCACTATTTCTATAATGAAATGTAAATGTTTACAGACTTTACACCAAGAGACAAGAGAACCTAGGCCTGCTCAAGAACATGTAATGGAGATAAGTTAAGGCTCCTAATACCTACCCTTTTATTCTATTTGGAAATAATAATTTATTCACAAAGTTATCAATCTTTAACATTAACTTTTAAGAAAAAATAAATTTAAATAATTTTATTTAAGAGAAATTTATTTAAGAGAAAATAAAAACACTACTTACTCAATTAATTATAAATTATTCTGGAAATGTTCTCAAGCAATTTTTCTGAAAGTATTTTACAACATTAAAATCAGAAAAATAATGTTTTTTGGATATTATAAACTAAATACAGTATACAATTCTAAAAACTATTGTAGAATATAGATAGCATTATTGCTAAACAATGTGCATATGATCTGAACAGAAAGAAGAAACTCAATATCCACATGCTAAAAGACCAGGAGAAAAAAATGAATTATTTCTCCAAGACTAAATATCTATTTTTTAAAAATGTATTTTATTGATTTTTTTACAGAGGAAGGGAGCGAGATAGAGAGTTAGAAACATCGATGAGAGAGAAACATTGATCAGCTGCCTCCTGCACACTCCCTACTGGAGATGTGCCTGCAACCAAGGTACATGCCCTTGACCGGAATCGAACCTGGGACCTTTCAGTCCGCAGGCCGACGCTCTATCCACTGAGCCAAACCGGTTATGGCTAAATATCTATTTTTTACATATTATTAGGTATCCCCAAAAGTTAATAAAATCAAAGTGAAACAAAAAGAAACTCTAAATTCCTTTACTCATTCATACACAGTAATATAAAATAAACACAAAACCCACATTTCATCTTTGTCTTTATGTAAATAATTAGCAACACATTCTGTTTATGTCTTGCTTTGATCAAGCAGGCTTGTCTATGAGAAAAATAAACTGCTGTTGTTAATGCTAGCTAAGCCCATCCTATAAATTCTAGAATCCAGGGAAAATACACTTTGCAAGAAATCTACTTAAGGAATTCAGAATTGGGCAAAAGTAAACTTGATTTGGGGTGATGAACACACAATGTAATATACAGATGAGGTATTATAGAATTGTATACTTGAAACCTGTATAATCTTATTAACCAATGTCACCCCAATGAATTCAATTAAAAAATTATTTAAGTTATAACAACAAAAGGAGAAATCAGAATTGGAAACATGGCATGGGTTGGCCCTTGTAGAAAGAACCCCCACCTCTTTGTCAGAATTGCTTTTATTCATTACTTTGGCTGTTATCTTCTTCTCTCTCTACTCTGTCTCCCTATCTTGAGTATTCTGAAATAGTTAGGCATCTTCTTTTAATATATGCATTATGGAAACTATTTGCTCTGTTGAATAGGTAAATATGTTTTCTACATTTATTTGTTCATAAGTTAAAAACAGAAATACAAGGTGATTTTCAAGTCTTTCTGGCTTTGCCATATAGAGTAATTGTTCCCAGGCATTATTAATTTACACACCATGACTTTTGTGATATTTTTCTCTTGTTTGTTCTTGTTAACTGAATATTCACCTTTGTTATTTCAAAGCACAATAACTTGTTTCCTAATTCTAATTCAAGATTCCTGGGTGCATGATAAAGAGACAGTCAACTCCCTTGCCAGAAAAAGAAATATATTATATGCAGGTACATGGGTCACTTTCTAAGTGTTTGCTTTAGTTAGCTTCCTCTTTACTGTAAAAACATATATCTGCACTAAATGGTACAGATTTTCAATAAGGCTGTTTACATACTACATGAGAAAAAATCCAATGACTCTGAAATAGTCTGCCCAAAGAATGGACTTCTAAAATGTAGCCCTTTCTTAAATTTTTGTAATACATTCAGTAGAGTACTTTTTTAAAGAGATATTCTTTCACATGCTTCAGTGATTAGTAGTAACTTTAGTCATTCCCATAGACTGTGGTAGATACCAAATAACTCAAAAGCCCAGTTTTCTGGTTGAGTTTCTATTAATGCAAAGTGTAGGATGTGCATGAACAATGATGAAGCAGGAAATGACTTGGATAGCAATGGAGATATTATGCTGTATTTGTTTAAGTTGCTGTGTGAAATGCAAACCTTCCCACTTCCCTCATCACCAGAGCTGTAATTAAAACTCTGGCTCCCTGAAACCAAATATAAAGTTGTGTTCTCTTCACCAACCTGTCAATCTTTCAACTCATTGGTTTGCAAGATCTGGGCAAAGACATGCTCCTATTTTAAAAATGTGGGTGAAAGATCCTACTTTGACAAATTCAATTAGATGAAAAATTGAGCCTTCTCTCTTAGTTCCACATCACTATGGAACAATGACAACTACAGGGCCTTCAACTGTTATCTTATTGAACACTGTTTTTATTTATTATTTTTTATTCCTCACCCAAGGATATGGATTGATTTGAGAGAGAGAGAGAGAGAGAGAGAGAGAGAGAGAGAGAGAGAAAAGAAATGAGAAAGAGAAATGGAGAGAGAGAAACATCCAACCATTGCCTCCCACATGCACCCCGACTGGGATCTATCCTGCAGCCTTTTGGTGCATAGAACAACGCTACAACCAACTGAACCACCCGGCCAGGGCAACACTGTTTATACTTATTAATTTTGATGTGTGTTTTATTGTCTCCACCTATAAACTCATATTTAAATGTATATATACTATACTCAAGTATATTCAATGTAATACCTATTTATAAATCTAAGTTGATGTAACTTTGACAGAGGTGACATCATGAATGTAACAAATATCATAGCCCGAAATATCAGAAAAATTCCACATTAAGATTTTCATTTGCCCTGGCCAATGTGGGTAAGTTAGTCGGAGCATCGTTCTGTGCACCAAAAGGTTGCCAGTTCAATTTCTGGTCAGTGCACATACCTAGGTTGCAAGTTTGATCTCCAGTAGGGGCATGTACAGGAGGCAATGGGTTGATGTTTCTCTCATACGTTGATGTTTCTTTCTCTCTCTCTCTCTCTCTCTCTCTCTCTCTCAATTCCGTAAACCATATCTTCAGGTGAGGATTTTAAAAAAAATAAAAGATTCTCATTAGCTTTACCACCTTCCTCATGTTTTCACTAAACATGTCAGTAAATAGCTACACTGCATGATCTCTCATAATTTGAATCAAGGTTCAATTAGAAAACATTTCACCTTTTTTAAATTGATTTCAGAGTAAGGGAAAGGGAGAGATAGACACATTAATGATGAGAGAGAATCATCGATTGGCTACTTCCTCCCCACTGGGGACCGAGCCCACAACCGGGCATGTGTCCTGACCAGAATCAAACTGTGACCTCTTGGTTCATAGGTCAAGCACTAGGCCATACCAGCAGGGTAAAACATTTCACTTTTAAGTTTGCTAAACAATGCACAGCTTTCAATGGCATGTATGCCATTTTTGCACTTAAATTTTCTGTGCTCTTTTTTTAAAATAACTGAAGAAGTATGCTTCGAAATTTCTTTAAAAATAATTTATAGCAAAAAAAATCATAATAATAATATCTTTGGGGCTATCCTGAAAATTAACTTCCCTTGGAGCCACTCAAAGTAGTCTAAAAAAAGATTTAATACTCTTTCTTGTATTACTTTTCTCTCTGGTTAAAATATTATATATAATATGAGTTAAATAAAAGCTAACAAAAACAAGTAGGAATGAAATTACTATTAATTGTGATGACTTAAGAAACTCAAAATGATTAAAACAATTTTTCTCATACTTTTTAAAAATTCTTACCAATGCTTAAAGTTACAAGTAAATGTATCTTGGGGGAAAAAAAGAATTTTTCCAAAAGCTACAGATCTCTTTAAGGAATCTGTAGATTTAACTATGACTTATATATTTCTAAGCTATTTACTACATATTAATATTGCCTCCATATTTTAACTTGAAAAAAATGCATAGCAAAAGATCTATCTGGAATATATGAAATACAAAGATTCCTTTAGGTGGCATGCCAATAGCAGATGCAGTTCTAGTGAAACACCTGCCCTGCACAAAGAGGAGTACAAGTGAAACAAACATTATAAATCAAACAGAAATGAATGTCATTGGATAAGGGCTCTTCAAAGACAAAAATATATCCTAAATCAAGAATCTAAAGTGCCCTCGGCGGTCCCGGATCTGTCTCTTGCTTCAACAGTGTTTGGACGGAATAGACCCAGGGACACCCCTTCTTCCAGCCTCTGACCACTCTACAGCATCATATCCAGTCACCACCTTCAGAACCAGCTCTGAGACTAGCCAACACACCGGTTCTCTACCTTAACTCCTTATTGCCCAACAGCCATGAGCTCTCAAATTCATCAGAATTATTCCACCGAGGTGGAGGCTACAGTCAACCACCTGGCCACTGGGCATCTGCGGGCCTCCCACACCTACCTCTCTTTGGGCTTCTATTTCACCCCAAAGATGTGGCTCTCAAGGGCGTGGGCCACTTCTTCACAGAGTTGGCGGGGAAGCACACGGGCACGGAGCGTCTCTTAAAGTTGCAAAACCAGCACAATGGTCACATTCTCTTCCAGGACATGCTGAAGCCTCCCCAAGATGAGTGGGCAAAACTCAGGACCCCGTGGAAGCAGCCCTGGCCTTGGAGAGGAACCCGAACCAGGCCCTTGTGGAGCTGCAGGCCCTGGGTTCTACCTGCACAGACCCTCGTCTCTGTGACTTCCTGGAGAACCACTTCCGGGATGAGGGGGTGAAACTCATCAAGAAGATGGGCTACACCTGACTCACCTCCACAGGCTGGCCGGCCCCCAGGCTGGGGGCTGAGCGAATCTCTTCAAAAGGCTCACCCTCAAGCAGGACTAGGAGCCTGTGGAGCCCAGAGGCCTTTGAGGGGCCCCTCTGCATCCCCTAGTGTTTGGCTTTTGCCTGAGCCTCTCCCCAAAACTACTAGCTATTTTTTTAACCACCCTGAAGCCCTCTCCCATGCATTGGACCAACTGAAAACAATAATGTTTTTTCCAGAAAAAAAAAAGAATCTACACTAATATCCACAAATTATACTTAGGTAATTTTTATCTATTTTACTAAAAAGACTATATTTACTATAGTGTTATTGTCTAAAAGCCTTGTGACTATATATATATTGCCCTTTAGGAGGGAGCACTAAGATTAATTGACCTGTGTTTCCTACACAAGTTTTTCTTTGATTAAGAGAAAGGTGGGAAAAAAAGAGGAAAATAAGCAAGACGAAGAGGAGAAAAAGGAAGAGAATGTATGGAAAAGCACTTTAAAATAACTATTGCAGAAGATCAATAATCTTTTCAAGTGAAAGAAAGGGGGAAAGGTTTGGTAGAAAATAAAATAATTTCAGTTATAAGATATATCTTATAAAATTGTTTCATATGTGTGAATGTATGTGTGTGTTCCTTCAACCAGCTAATTATAGAAAAGGGATGACAAACATGGGTGACAGAAATAAATGCTGTTGATCTACTTCTGGCAACATGACAAAGTGAACTGTTCCTGCTCCAAACAAAGAAATGCTGGATAAAATACATACCAAAAATTAATACATAGCTTAGAAATACCCAGGCTCCAGAAACAAAGAGAGAACTCAATCCCAGAGCTACAAGAGTAGCTGACAGCATAACAATTTAGGAAACTCTACAGAGCAGAAACAGGAACTAAGCTAGTTAGCTGAGGTGTAATGTCTGTATGTAGGGACAGAATATATGGTTTGGGGCCCACATAAGTAGGAGAGTTAGGATGAAATAACTGAGATACTGGAGTAAAAAGTTCAGAAAATCAAAAGATTGTTTATTCCATAAAAAGAAGTATTAAAAGACTGGTCAGTTTGGCTCAGTGGTTGAGCCTCGACCTATGAACCAGTCAGGGTACATGCCTGGTAGGGGGCATGCAGGAGGCAGCTGATCAGTGATTCTCTCTCATCATTGATGTTTCTATCTCTCTCTCCTTTTCCCTTCCTCTCTGAAATCAATAAAAATATTTTGTTAAAAGAACTATTAAAAATAAAAACAGAATCTCTTCTCACAGCTCAGGAGAGCAGCAAGGAAGCTGGTTCTCTGCCCAAAGCTCTAGGTAGGAAAAAAGTTTCCCATGAAAGAGTAAAACCTAAAGATAGGATTGGGGTCCAAATTTACATTATATGCATGGTATGGTAATCCCATACCAGATAAAAAACAGATCCTAAGAAGGAATTTTTAGATACTATTATGGTATGATTTCCAGAAAATATTATTAAATGAAAAGACCTGTGTGACAAACAATGTGAATAGTATGCATGTGTTTAAGAAAGAAAATACAAATATATAAACACACTAGTGGCCCAGTGCACAAAATTCGTGCATGGGGAGGGGGGTGTCCCTCAGCCCAGTCTGCACCCTCTCCAATCTGGGACCCCTCGGGGGATGTCCAACTGCTGGTTTAGGCACAATCCCATGGACATCCCTCTCACAGTCCGGGACCACTGGTTCTTAACTGCTCACTTGCCTGCCTGCCTGATCACCCTTAACCACTCTGCCTGCCAGCCTGCTTGCCCCCAACTGTCCCCCCTGCTGGCCTGATTGCCCTAACCGCCTCTGCCCCGGCCCCACCACCATGGCTTTGTCCAGAAGGACATCCGGAAGGTCTCCTGGAAGGTCTCTCGGTCTAATTAGTATATTACCCTTTTATTAGTATAGATAGTTGGCTCCATTTAAAAATAAACAAAGGGGAGATCAATCAAAAGCTAATTAAATTACTGCTTCTGGGAAAGAGAGTAAAGGGTAGAAGGGAGAATAATAGAAGCTAGACTTCTCTAAATTTATCTTTTTTTTAGATATGACTTTAAAATAAGGTAAATATCTAACATAATTATAAAACAAAATTGAATCAAGAATTAAAAAGCAATTTCTAAAAAGTGAGAGTAAAATGAAACAAACAAATCTATGTATCGAGTTGATGGCCTAAAAACACTGAGAGTAATTATTTCAAGTTACTTCAGAATAGAGTAATTGTATTGTAAATACTTAGTGGGATTCACTTCTAGGAATATATCCTAAGAAACCTGAAACACCAATCAGAAAGAATGTATGCACCCTGTTGTTCATCACAGTGCAATTTACAATCGCTAAGATCTGAAAACAGCCTAAGTGCCCATGAGTGGATAAAAAGCTATGGTTCGTTTATATCATGGAATACTATGCAGGAGTAAAAAAGAAAGATATCTTACCCTTTGAGACAGCATGGAGGGACCTGGAGAATATTATGGTAAGCTAAATAAGCCAGTCAGAGAAAGACAAGTATCACATGATCTCACGCATATGTGGAATCTCATGAACAAAATAGATCTAGAAACATAGAAGCATGGAACAGACTGTTGAATCTCAGAGGGAAAGTGAGGGGCGGGGGAGTGGCAGGGGAGGAAGGCGGGTGAAGAGATCAACCAAAGAACTTGTATGCATAGAGGCATAGCCCATGGACACAGACAATAGTGTGTTGAAGGCCTGGGGCGGGGGGCAGAGTGGGCTAGAAGGGGTCAATGAGGAAAAAAGAGGGACATATGTAATATTTTCAACAATAAAGATTTTTAAAAAATACTTTAGTGGGATATACAACAAAGACCAAAAGAACTGCAAAGAAATTTTAAACAATTTCAGTAATCATATTATTAGTAATGGCATTGGTGTTGTTACACTGATATTAATATACAGAGAGCAAATAATTGTATTAACATCACTAGGAACCAACATTTTCAGCATAAGAAAAAAAATCACAAAACCAAAAGAAGTAAAAACCCCATATCCCAAATTTGAATTGAAAATATCAGGATAAACTCAAAGTATTTTTTCATTTTAAAAAAAGTTCATATTTCCTAGATGTTCATATTTTCATTGAAAAAAAAACTAGAAACAATGACAAATCCAAGGCATTGAGCACCTCATAATCCAGATTGTGGTCTCTAAATATCATTTTTGCACTAAAAAGTACTAGGATTGCATAGAAAAACAGCTGGATTTATTTTTTTTTAATATATATTTTTATTGCTTAAATTATTACAAAGAGTATTACAT
>NW_005363247.1:5309292-5320772 GCF_000412655.1 Myotis brandtii
TTTTCCTGCTAAAAACAGCTGGATTTAGATCTGGGGCAAGAAACATAAAATGAGCCTGAAATATCTTGCTGTACCAGAAAACAAGGAATCAAGGGTGAATAGATGGTGTTGTATCACAATGCTCAGTAGCTAACTTGAGGTGGCAAAAGATGGGACAATTTTAGGGAAAAGATTTCTATTTCAATGTATTAAAATATTAAATATGTTTAATATCCACATGTTCATAACAATAAAAAATAAAAACTCATACTTGTCTTTGGAGTATGCTAAGGGACCAATGTATTATCCTTAATCCTGAAAATAAAAGTAATTCTGAAGTAAAAGAAAGAATCTTGCATTTTTTCCCCTACCTTTTATTAACTGTACTTCAGAGTAAATGAATAGTTGATGAGGGCAAATTCTTATTTACAGAAATATTACAGCTAATAAGTGAAAAAGAAAGTTAGATTTTACAAATCTGAATGGCATGACGAATCAACAATTGCTAAAATCATTAGGTTAATAGCCGATGGGGAACTTTATAATGCCTATATCAGGCTGATAACACCTGAACCTTCTAATCAAACTTAACATCACACCCACATAAAAAAAAAGAGCAACCAGATGATATCTGCTTCCTGATAAGATGCAATAGAAAGTATACAACACCATCAATGAAATATTCTTGTCCAAAAAAAAAAAAATCAAGCTTGTGTAAGCCTATAGACCTAACTACTGGTTTACAGGAAACAGAGGAGACAGAGTAACGTATTTACCACCTAGCATGCAATTAGCAAAGCCCTGAATGTGGCTGTGCAAGAGAGAGTTACAGGGCAGGCCTGAAACTGCTGTCCTGAGAAAAATCCTGTTTGCAAGGCTGGACCTTGACTGGTGTCTGGGAACGTGGATTTCAGTAGGGTTCCCACCATTCTAGGAACTGATAAGAGTGCTCAGTGTGCCACTTTCCTTCTGAGAGTCTGGAATTTGGGTGCCGAGGATGCCTAAGTAACCTGTTTTTACCTCACAAATATATTACATAAAATCTTCAACCATGAACTGTGTGGAGAATGCGGTTGATGCTGAGCACCTGCTTTCCGTCCTAGAGTCTGGAATTTGGGTGCTAAGGATGCCTATGTAACCAGCCTCCAATAAAAACCCTGGGCACTCAGTCTCCAGTCAGCTTCCCTTTTAAACATCTCACATGTGTTGTCACAACTCGTTCCTGAGGAAATTAGATACATCCTGTGTGACTCCTCTAGGAAAAGACTCCTAAGAGGCTTGTGCCAGGTTTCCTGCTGACTTGGCCCCCTTTCGCCTTGTCCCTTTTCTGACATTGCTTTGTATGCTTTTGCTATAATAAATCATAGCCATGAGTCCAACTATCTGATAAATGCTGTGAGTCCTCCCAGTGAGTCACTGAAACTCGAGGTGGTCTTCGGAAACCCAAACACAGTGGAAACTTTTCAGATTAATAAGCTGATTTCTTCAACAAATAAATTGCACAATGAAAAATGAGGGAAAACCTATAAATTGCAATTCAAAAACCGTAAAACTTAAAAGAAATTTAAATAAACTTCCAAGTAATTGTTGTACAACTCTGTGGCATTTATACTCTTGACGTCATTTAAATTTAAAACTGCACTAATACTTTTGGAACATTTTGTGTAAGTAACCTAAATTTGACTCAAGAAGAGTATCAAAAACTGAATATATTCCTAAACATCAAAAAAGTTAAATCAGCAGTCAAATATCTATCCACAAGAAAGCACCAGGCCACAAGAAAACCTCTATTGAGGCAATTATACTTTATTGTCAGGCATAAATGGAAACACAAATGAATGGGAAGATAAACCGTGTGGGTGGATGGGAAAACTAAATTTCATAAAAATGTCTATTCTCACTAAATTACTCTCTAAATTCAATTCCAATAAAAATCCCAGGAGGATTGTTAACAGAACTTAATACCATAACCTTATAATTCACATGGGAGAGAAAAGACTGAAAACAGAATGATTTTGAAAAAGATGAACAAGGTGGGATGATTTACCCTAACAGTCGTCATCATATCATAAAGCTCTAATAATTTAGATGGTGTGATACTGACACAGAGATCAACAAATCAACTGCACAGAATAGAAAACCCACCCATATATAGCAATTTGGTAGATTAAAAATGGCAATATAAATCAGTGAGGAGAAGAGAAATTATTCAAAAATTGATGCTTAGAAAATTAGTAATACTTATGGGGAAAATTAGATCACTGTCTCATAATATAAATCCCAGGTAGATTTAGAAAACCTAAATCTAGAAGCAAAATTATAAAACTTTTAGAAGGAAAAGCAGGAAATGAACCATATGGCAGCAAAATAAGCAAAGCTTGCTTAAGCAGGACCTAAAAAAGTACAAGCATTAAAGGGAAAGGCTGAAAATTTTTACACAATAAATTTTTAAATTTCTAGGCATCAAGACACTATAAACAAGTAAAAAATACAAGCCACAAAATAGGACAAATTTATAATGCATCACCAAAAATGAATTATTAAGAACTCCTAAATCAAAAAGAAAAATAATTTTTAAAAAAATAATGTGAATAGACTATTCACAGAAAAGGAAATCCAAATGACCAATAAACATATGAAAAGCTGTTCGTCTTCACTAAATATCAGTAAAATAAAAATTAAAATTTAATAACATATGACACTCTAGTCTAACAATATTAAGTATCAGCAAGGATGCGAAGAAAGAAAATCTTACATACTATTAGTTGAAGCTTAAATTGGTATATCTACTTTAAGGAATTATTTGGTCACATCATGTAAAGTTAAAAATGATTACAACCAACAAATGCATACCCTAAAGAAACTTCACACATGTGTGTATAAAAACAAGCATAACCCTATTACCTACAGCATTATTTTAACATTTAAAAGTAGAAAATAGCCTAAATGTCCACAAATTAGTGTGTCATTGTAGATAAACCTCAAATATAATATTGAGTGGAAAAAGCTCCAGAATATGAATAGTGTGATACCATTAGTATGAAGTTTAAGAACATGCAAACAATGGTATATATCAGCACTTCTTCAATGATGAAAATGTCCAGTATAGTAGCCTAAACCACATGGGGATACTGAACATTTCTAATGTGGCTAGTGCTACTGAGAAACTAAATGTATTTTATTTTATACTAGAGGCCCGGTGCACGAGATTTGTGCACTCGGGGGCGGGGTGGGGGTGGGATGTCCCTCAGCCCGGCCTGCGCCCTCTCACAGTCCGGGAGCCCTCGGGGGATGCTGTCAGTCAGACATCCTTAGCACTGCCACAGAGGCGGAGGTGGGAGCGCCACTGCTGCTGCACTCGCCAGCCATGAGCCATGAGCCCAGCTGCTGGCTGAGCGGCACTCCCCCTGTGGGAGCGCACTGACCATCAGGGGCAGCTCCTGCATTGAGCGTCTGCCCCCTGGTGGTCAGTGTGCATCATAGCGACCGGTTGTTCTGCCGTTCAGTTGATTTGCATATTACCCTTTTATTATATGGGATTTCAACTTTTATTTATTTATTTATTTATTTATTGGATTTTAACTAATTTAAATGTAAATAGTGAGATTTGACTAGTGACCACCATCCTAGCAGAACAGGTATATGCTATAATTTATGGGTACATACATACATAGAAATATGAAAACTTGGAGGAAGGAAACACACCAACTTCCAGATAGTGGCTGCCTCTGAAGAAGTGGAGTGGGCCGGAATGGGGTGTGAAGAAACTCAACAGTTTTTATTACCTTTTATTTCTTTAAAACAACAAAAACATATAAAGCAAACATGTCAAATCACAAACATTTGTTAAAATAAAATTAGTCTCTTTTTTTTTTCTTTCAGTATGTTTGGAAAATTTCTAATTTACTTTCTCTAATATTTCCAATTTTAAATGCTTTATTTTAGTTTCTTTGAAATAGTTACTAACTTTGATTTTTAAATAACTTTCTGAAAGTAAATAGTATTTAAACCTTTGTTATACCAGCAGAGCTAAACCCAGGGGATCAACTATCATATGTATAGTCTCAATAGATACACATAAAATTAAGTAAAACAGTCAAGAGAGCAAAACCTCTGATACAATATACTCATATAGCTCCTATCTTACACAATTTTTACAATTTATTTTCAAAAGTCCAACACAGACATTTCAAAAATGTATTATTTTACTTAGATTCTAAATATAACAAATGGACCATGTGTTCATCTTATAAATTAGAACCATTAAAATATATTACATAAAACACTGAAAATAGCACTACACCAGGAGCCAGGGAAGTTTACATTACGTTCCAGTTCCAGTCCATATTAACTTTCTGTGTTCTATTCACCTAAGTTTCTTCATTTGTACAAGATGAACTAGAGTCTCTGAATTCAATGTCAATTTTTTAAGATGATATTTAAACTTTTAATCAAGTTTCATTTCTTTCTAAAAATACATACCTAGTAAGTTATTTAGAATAATCATTCCTCTATCAAAATGTCAAAAATCTACACACCAAAAATCCAAATGCCCTTAGTCCTACCTCTCGTTGTCCATAAAATAGAAAAAGAGAGAAGACAGTAAGTACATGCTCAGCTAGTTAGTGATCCATGGCCTTCAAAGAACCTCATTTTTCAGAGCAGGAACCTTTTCTACTGGGTGGATGATTCTCTTGTGGATATTCCAAGCTCCTCAACAGAAAATGTGATTCTCTATATAAGTTGCATCTTTGCTCACATGAATGTTTTTACCTCACAAAAATTTAAAACTTATACATAGTTCCAATGTATATTTGTACTTCATTTTATAAAAATACTGAAGATCTTTCTAAGAAGGAAAGGTTAATACAACGACTCTCATTTATAACATTAGCCAGAGATTTCAATTTATTCAGTGCTCTCCCCATGTTATAATGCATACAAAGAATGTGGAAGAATTGGGTCTCTCTATGCTATTCATCCACACAACTTTTAATTACATCATTAAGGGTGTGACAGAAATGTCCAGATCAGAAGAGAGAAGTTTGACTCTTTATGATCTGTTCTGACTAAACTGTATGGCTGGTATTAAATGGTGAGACTTTGGGAAAATTTATTTTGGATGTTGGTACAAATGGCGGGAAATGACGGTAATTATCTCTTACCTTTTAATTTTTTTGTGACAAAATTATTGAGACATTTCTGACTTCTATCATCTTTCATAAAATACGTATAGAACTGCCCTGGCCGGTGGTGCTCAGTGGTTAGCATTTGGGTTCTAAAATGAAGTAGTTGCTTTATACTTCTTGCTAACTCTTTAAAGTATTGTACAGCTGCTAATGTATGTTTATACTGGCATTGCTGAGTGGGCCTTGGGGATACAAAATCTGATTTCAGAAAAAAACAGAACTTAGTTCAAATAAAAGAACAATTCTCTCCAACTGATAAGATTCTTACTAAAAGAAAACAAAACACTAAGTGAAAAACACACTGTGATATCTCCTGTTAATCCTCTACAATTCTCAAAACTTTTTTTTTCATTTATTTCTTTATTTCATTATATATAGGGTGTCCCAAAATTCACGCAAGATTTGCAGTTCAATTCAATAGCAAATCTTGCGTGAATTTTGGGACACCCTATATTTCCATTTCACATTTTCTCCTATGGTGGCTAATTTTTGTTAGCTTATTTGTTTATTGTAGGTTTCAAAATGTAATCCTATTGTTTCAAAGTACATTGAATTAGATATTTAAAACCAAAAAAAAAATTTTTCAGAAAATTATCAAAGATCTCATCAGAAAGGGAAACAAATTTAGGAACTATGAAGTGGGTACTTTTCTTATCCTGTGTAATAAAAGGCTACATAATATGCAAGTAGACCGAATGGCGGAACCACCGAACAACCAGTCACTATGACATGTTCTGACCACCAGGCGGCATGTGTGGAACATGGTGGGTGTCAGCAGCAGGCGGTAGAGCACAAAACATGGCAGGCATCGGCCATGACTAGATGGTGGAGCAGGTGAGTGGGGGCACCAGACCAAGGCGGCCAGTCACTGTCATCAGGGTGAGCCTCTGGTGGTTACTGAAAATTATTTGCTCCTGCATGCCACAGTCCTGCCCGGTGCTTGCACCTGCTGCCAGCACCAGCCCTGCTTGCACCCACTGCCAGCGCCTGGCACCGGCCCTGATCACCCCTCAAGGCTTCTCCATCTCCCCCTGCTCCTGAGGGGCGATCAGGGCAGTAAGGAAAAAAAGAGCCCTGGCCAGTTTGGCTCAGTGGATAGAGTGTCAACCTGCAGACTGAAGGGTTCTGGCTTCAATTCCAGTCAGGGGCACATGCCCAGGTTGTGGGCTCGATCCCCAGTGGGGGGCCTTTGGGGGCAGCCGATCAGTGATTCTCTCTCATCATTGATGTTTCTGTTTCTTGCTCCCTCTCCCTTCCTCTCTGAAATCAATAAAAAAAATAAAAATAAAGAAACATTCATTCAAATGACTTCTACAATATATTAACTTCTACAATATATTACAGGCATATTAACTTCTATAATACATTACAGGCATAAAATGACCTTTAAGTCTTGGACTCATGAGAACAATCGTTTTGCACTTATGATAAATATTAATAATGTTATACAGACCTACAATAGACTTAGTGTCTCTAGAATTGAGGTGGTGCAGACACAGTAGAAAGACCATTGAACTGTTCTTTTCCGATATGCTATTAAGTAGATGATTTACAATTTGTAGTATATTAAAAAATTATAATCCTGATTTTGTATTTGTATGGAACATTAGAGTTCAAAACATTTTCATGTAGATGATTTTTATATATGTTTTTATTGATTTTTTTTTTTTAGAGAGAGAGAGAGGAAAGGAGAGGTACAGATAGATAGAAACGTCATTGGTCAGCTGCCTTCTACACAGTCCCCACCAGGGATCAAACCCACACCCGGGCATGTGCCCTGACCAGGAATCAAACCGGCAACCTCTTGGATCCAGGGTCGACCCTTAACCACTGAGCCACATCAGACGTGCTCGTGTAGATTACTTTATTCAATCATCCCAATAACCCTCAAGGAGAATAAGATTTCCATTTTACACATGAGAAACAGAGACTCAAAAGGAGAAATTTTCCAAAGAGCACATAATTTCAGAAATGGGATATGAACCCAGATATTTTTATTGCAAGACAATACATTTGTTTTCATCTTTACTTCAGCTTCTTTATCTTTAAAATGAAAACCATTATATGTATATGATGCAGTTTTTCATTTATTCCTCGAGTATTTAGTATCAATTACATGACAGGCAAGATTAAATGATATGCATGAAAGCACATTGGATGCTGTATAAAAACCAAAACAAAACATCCACACACAAATGTAGGATGGTAACAGTAAAGAAACTTGGCTTAAAGGACATAAATACCAAAGTTGATAATTTAACCCACAGTTATTAAGTTTCTTTGGGCTCCCTATGATATGCATCTGAGAAATCACCCTGATACACCTGGTAGATAAATCTATTAAGGTAGATTTAAGGTAGATTAGAATAGTTTGGTAGACTATTAAAAATTTTTAATGAAACAAAAAAACATTTTAGGATGCTGAGAGGACCCTTAATTTTTATTTCTATACTGAATTTTGGTAATAACATACTTGATAGTTAATATCACATCCCCATCCTCTACTAAAACAATGCTATTTAGAGCCTCCTGTCTGTTGCTATTGCCCAGTAATTCTTAATTTTTGACATAGAGATACCCAATTCTATTACATTTGTGATCTTTTATAGGAAAGGACTCTACAACAACTGTTACTACACATTTTGTTCAACATAACGCTTAAAATACAATACACTGTGGCTGAAAAAATACACTAAAATAACATTAAGAAGTCTAAACTAGGAGAAAGAGTTTCTAGAATATTACTCATCTCTGATGACTAAGTACAAACTGACATTTCTCCTAGCCAAGATTTTTTTTTAAATCCTATTTATAGAATCAAAAACTGAGCATTACTGTACCTAAAATCTGAATGTTAAGAATCGGGGTTTTTAAGAACAAATTCATATTCACAATTATTTATAGTAATATATATGTCCTAATAAACTCCATATAAATCACATAGTTCAAAAAGGAAATGTGGTCTATTTGGAAACAGAACTACCTACATACATATTATTATAATAGTTGCCACATTCTCAAAAACTAAAATTTATTTATAATACTTCAACTTTTAACTGTTTATTTTTTCATATTTTAAGGTTGGAAATAGATTTGTTTTGACTAGTCTCTACTTTTTTGTTAATGAACACTTCCATATTGTCCTATTTCTGAAGAATGAAAGCTACACGCAAAAAAAAAAAAAAGTTGTTTAATTCACAACTTCATTTTCACATATTCACCACACTTAATTATCCAAGGGAAAATTTCTAGACAAGTAGACTAGTCATTAAAATTTTAATCAGATCAAACAAAAGTAATTTTATTGTATTACTATCCTCCTTTTTCATTCAACAAGAAGAAATTTACAAGTTCTACTGAAGAATTCCTTGATCTAAGTTAGAAAGTATTCAATCTAGGGCCAGATTATCATTCTATGAACTTCAAAAATTTTTTCAAGAGTAACATAGTATATTCGTAAGTGGATTGGCACACACAGTGATGGAGACTCCTCCAATGAATCCCAGTAAATTCTCATCTTCCATCAAAAACAAAGGAAATTGTTTAAGTGAGCAAAATGTAGATCACAGTCATAGCTAAAACACAAGAATAACATAGTGCTCTCCCTCTGTGGCAAAATAAAGCTTCTACATATCCTTGGTTTAAAAAAGAACCCGTGATTTTTATACTTCTTTGACCAAAATAAGTATGTAAATTATAAAATTAAACATTTGGAAAAGTCACAGTACTTCATTAATAAGCAGATGAAATGATAATACAGTTAGTTGACCCTTGAACAACATGGGTTTGAATTTTACAGGTCCACTTATAGAAGATTGTTTTTAGTATATGCTTAACTTTATGTTTTTGTTGTTTTCTAAAATTCAATATATTTTTAAATCATTTTAATTTTTTAATTACAGTTGACATACATACAATATTATATTATTTTCAGGTGCACATCCCAGTGATTAGACATTATGTAACTTACTAAGTGATCACCCCAATAAATCTAGTACCCATTTAACACTATACATAGTTATTACAATATTATTGACTATATTCCCTATGCTGTACTTTATATCCCCATGACTATTCTGCAACTACTAATATATACTTCTTAATCCCTTCACCTTTTTCACCCATCCCCCCCAACACCATTCTCATCTGGCAACAGTCGAAATATTCTCTGTATCTATAAGTCTATTTCTGCTCTGTTTATTCATTTATTTCATTTTTTAGATTCGACTGTTGATAGATATGCATGTATTGCCATTTTATTGTTTATACTTTTACCTTTTTCTTCTTCTTCTTAAAGAAGACCCTTTAACATTTCATGTAATACTGGTTTGGTGGTGATGAATTCCTTTAGCTTTTTCTTGTCTGGGAAGCTCTTTACATGCTCTCCAATTATAATGAGTACCCTGATATCAAAACCAGACAAGCACACTGCAAGAAAAGAAAATTACTGGCCAATATCCCTGATGAACACAGATGCAACAAAATATTAACAAACTGAATTCAACAATACATTAAAAGGGTCATACATTAAAAGGGTCATACACTACTATCAAGTGGGATTTATCCCAGAAATATGAAGATGGTTCAACATCCACAAATCAATGTAACATACAACATTAACAAAATGAAAGATAAAATCATATGATCATCTTAATAGGTACAGAAAAAGCATATGAAAAAATTCAAAATCCATTCAAGATATTAAGGATACATACCTCAACATAATAAAGACTATATATGCAGGCCACACATAATAACATACTCAATGGTAAAAAATGAAAAGTTTTTCTCTAAGATCAGGAACAAGACAATCATACCCATTCTTATTCAACATAGTACTGGAAGTCATAGACGGAGCAACTAGCCAAGAACAAGAAGTAAAAGGCATTCAAATTGGAAAAGAAGAAGTAAAACTACCCCAATTTCCAAATGACATGATAATATATACAGAATACCCTAAAGACTCCACCAAAAAAAATTACAATTAATCAAAAAATTAAGTAAATTTGTAGGATACAGTATCAATATGTAAAAAATCAGTTGCATTTCTGTACACTAACAACAATCAGAAAGTGAAATTAATAAAACAAACCCATTAAAAAGCACATCCAAAAGAATAGCTAGGAATAAATTTAACGAAGGAGGTAAAAACTCTATACAACACTGAAAACTATAAGATCTTGATGAAAGAATTGAAGAAGACACAAAATGGAAAGGTAGTGTGGGTTCATGGATTAGACAAATTACTATTGGTAAAATGTCCATACTACCCAAAGCAATCTACAGATTCAATAAGATCCCTATCAAAATCCCAATGGTACTTTTCCCAGAAATAGAAAAAAAAAATTTAAACTTTGAATGGAATCACAAAAGACCCTGAATAGCCAATGCAATCTTGAGAAAGGAGAACAAAGCCAGAGGTATCATGCTCCCTGATTGCAAACTACATTTCAAAGCTATAGTAACCAAAACAGTATTGTATTGGCACAAAAACAAACACATATATCAAAGGAACTGAATAGAGAGCCCAGAAACAAACCCATGTACCAGAAATATGACTTTCTGTTTCCACCTGGGATCAGCTGGCTCTCTCCTATAGACCTTTAGAAAGTTCCCACTTGATGGCCTCATTGGCCTAGTCTTTTTCTCTCATTCAAGGCAGAACCAAAGTAATATATTTAATAGTAGTAAAAGTGGCAAAAGGACCAATGGAACAGAACAGAGAACCAAGAAATCAACCCAAGCCATTACGCTCAATTAATATTTTACAAAGGAGGCAAGAACATACAATGGAATCAAGACAGTCTCTTCAATAAATGGTGTTGAGAAAATTGGACAGATACATGCAAAAAAATGAAACTAGATCACCAACTACACCATACATAAAAATAAACTCAAAATAGATAAAAGACTTAAACGTAAGACAGGAAACCATAAAAATCTAAAAGAAGCATAGGCAGTGAAGTAGCAACATATGTCGTAGCAATATCTTTACCCATACATCGCTGAGGACAATGGAAACTAGGAGAAAATAAACAAATGGAACTACAACAAAATAAAAAGCTTCTGCACAGCAAAAGAAACCATCAACAAAACAAGAGAGCCCACTACATGGGAGAACATATTTGCCAATGTTACATCTGATAAGGGTTTAATCTCCAAAATTTATACTGAACTCATACAACTTAACAAAAGGAAGATAAACAATCCAATCACAAAAATGGGCAAAGGACCTAAATAGACACTTTTCAAAAGAGGACATTCAGAAAGCCAAGAGACATATGAAAACATGCTCAAAGTCACTAATCATCC
>NW_005363247.1:5321017-5324769 GCF_000412655.1 Myotis brandtii
TCCCAAAAAAAGAAACACCAATCAGAAAGGATATATGCACCCCTATGTTCATAGCAGCACAATTTACAATAGCTAAGATTTGGGAACCCATCAGCAGGTGAGTGGATTAAAAAGCTGTGGCACATTCACACAATAAAATACACCGCTGCTGTAAAAAAGAAAGAATTCTTACCATATGCAACAACATGGATGGACCTGGAGAGCAAATAAGCCAGTCAGAGAAAGACAAATATCACATGATCTCACTCATTTGTGGAATATAAGGAACAACATAAACTGATGAACAAAAATAGACCCAGAGACATAGAAGCATCAAACAGACCATCAAACCTCAGAGGAAAGGCAGGGAAGGGTGGGGGAGATGAGGTAAGAGATCAATCACAGGACTTGTATCCATGCATATGAGCATGACCAATGGACACAGACACTAGTGGGTGAAGGCATGAGCTGGGGAGCAGGAGTGGGCAGGGAGAGGTCAGTGGAGGGAAAAGGAGACATGTAAAACTTTCAACAACAAAGAATTAAAAAAATATAGAGATCATGAAAAAAAAAGAGTGGCAAAAGGAAATGGACAAACAAGGGGATATGATGCTAACTGCCCTTTGAATATGGGTTCATGGCATCTTTCATACCTCAAGATCCTGATTTACTTTCTCCCTAACATTGTAATTCACTGAAGAAAAAAAAAATACAGAAATACCAAGTTTTATAGCAAGTCAGAGAGTTCTTCAATCCTAGAAACAATATTTGGCCAGATACAATATAGTTTGGATCTGGGAAAAACCTTAAAAATTGAGTTCTAGCCTTCATTTTATATATAAGAAAACAGATTCAAAGAGGCTCAGTGACTTAGCCGGGGTTAATTTTCTTAAGTTTAATTCTTAAAAAGAAAAAAAGTATTTTTCAAGTTTTTCTTTAACAATTTTTGTATGAGAGAAGAAAGTAAAGATCTGCCCAAACTTTTTAAATACAATCTTTTAAAAGTTGCCATTTTCTAATTTGTTCAACGCAGTCTGGTTAGAAGTCAATAAATAAAAGAAAATGAACTTGTCATTCTGTTTAATTAAAAAAAAAACAGAAGAGAACTTTGTTTATCAACAATATAATAACGTATACTCGCAGCAGTTTTCTTGAAACCAAGAAATTCAAAGAAAGGAAAATAATGGCAAATGACTTCCCAAACTTCAGGGAAATATTTTTCTTTTAGAGTTAGTTTTCTGGAGAAAGTAGATAAAGACAAGACCACCTGTGAATTAATATAGTCTCAGAAAATTCTGTTTGAAAAATAAATGTGTTTGTTTTATTGTTCTACACACAAAAAAAAGAAATCAGACTTTATGAAACACACTGGAAAGTCCCATCCTTTCCATGTCTATCCTTATTAGTACAATAAAGAAATGAAAGCCAGGATATCACTGGCTATGATCCAAACTGCATGCTTTGGTTCCCACTAGGACTTACACTAAATTTCTTATGAACTATTCTATTTTCCATTTAGCTGAGTGATTTCTTATAATTGCTACTATCCCAAAGAATTGTATTTATAGTTAAACAGCCTATGGCTCATACTTTGTGTTTGGGAAAGATTTTTTTGCCCTCGTTTCACTGTTTCTTTCCCCACCTTTTCTAACCTAAAGTGTCCCAAAACTTTATTAACAAATATTTCAAATCCAAGGATGAAAATATACCAAAATTAACCACAATAGAAGTTCTAACTCTGTCATAGTTAGATAAAACAAACAAGATAAAACAGACTAGTAATGCAGACAAATATGATAGCCAAGGAACTAAAGAAGACTCTTTAAGCCAAGTTTTAATGCCAGAGAAGGTAAATCTAACATTCGCTTTTATTATTATTCCTAGAATGAATTCCTACTCTAAGCAAGAATAACAACAGCAATAAATCTAAAAGGAGACAAGAAATTTTGAGGAAGCCTAATTATATCTTTTTTTCTTCATAATACACAGCAAATCTCAACACTCAATAGATAACATACACTCAGAGAAGAGCTCATTAATTAAAAGATCACACTCGCTGCTTAAAGGCTGCCTCTGCCTCTGCCTCTGGTGATTTAAGTGGAACAGACATATACTGCCTCTTTTAACAGTCTACAATTGCCTTTAGTTTTTCTGTCAATAGTTTTAATCTTCTTTGTTGTTTTGATAAACTTATTCTTTTTTTTAAATATACTTTGCAATCAATTTTGCAAGTATTTGTAACAATAGGTTCAATTGTGGACCTCTGTCCCTAAATGGAAAAGTCATTCTAAGTTTATTTTAGGTAAAACATGAATTTATTTGGTTGCTTCATTTCCATACCTAGTTGTTATTAAAATCCTTGCACTTTTATAAATTTCAGACAGCAAGACAGAAAGAGAGAGTGAGGGAAAGAGGGGGAGAGGACTTTGTAATAGAATCCTGCTTGAGCCAACTCTCAGTAGTCTTTTGGCAAAAGGCCTGTGTGTGAACTATTTCCAAGACCTCAGTCTGAAAGACAGCCAAAGGCTCCACAAAAGAACAGGTTCTAAATGGCTTATTACCTTTCACCTTTGACCTTTTACCCAGTTGCCTCATACTTTGTGAACTTGAAATCTTGCGAGAGAATGCTTTGCCATCCTACTATTTACAAACAACCTATTTATTCTACAGGAACAGCTTGGCAGGACATATCCAGGTCACCTGACCTGGGTTGTCCCAGAAACTATGTGCCTCAGACTCTTCTTAAAATTAAGCCAAAACTGCAACATTTTGACTGGTTGAAATCAGTATTGGACTGTGTAGCAATCATCAATCATTTAATTCATTTTTATGTTGTACACTTCACCAAACTATTAACACAAAAAATGTAAAAGCAATCATACTTGTGTTATAAGTGGTATAAATTATGCCTTGCATGGAAGAGAGAAAAAGCATAAATTTTTAACCTGAATATTACAAGTTAATCTCAACTATTATACTACCCTAGATCTTGCTAAATTTACCAGTTCACAACAAAAATTACACAGTCTTGCCGAGCCAGTGTGGCACAGTGGTTGAGTGTCAACCTATGATACAGAAGGTCACAGTTCAATTCCTGGTCAGAGCTCATGCCCAGGTTGCGGGCTCAGTCCCCAGTGGAGGGTGTGCAGGAGGCAGCCAATCAATGATTCTCTCTCATCATTGATGTTTCTATCTCTCTCTCCCTCTCCCTTCCTCTCTGAAATCAATAAAAATATTTTTTAATAAATCTTTCCTGTTCAGATTATTACAGTTGTTCCTCTTTTTTTCCCCCATAGCTCCCCTCCACCTGGTTCCCACCCCACCCCAAGCCCTTACCGCCCCCCCCCGTCACTGTCCTCATCCATGGGTGTAAGATTTTTGTCCAAACTCTTCCCGCACCCTTCATACCCTCTTCCCCCTCAGAACTGTCAGTCCACTCCCTTTCTATGCCTCTGATTCTATTATATTCACCACTTTATTCTGTTCGTCAGATTTTTTTTATTGACTTAATTTTTAGATTCACTTGTTGATAGATGTGTATTTGTTGTTCATAATTTGTATCTTTACCTTTTTCTTCTTCTTCCTTTTCTTAAAGAATACCCTTCAGCATTTCATATAATCCTGGTTTGGTGGTGATGAACTCCTTTAGCTTTTTCTTGTCTGTGAAGCTCTTTATCTGACCTTCAATTCTACATGATAGCTTTGCTGGGTAGAGTAATCTTGGTTGTAGGTTCTTGCTATTCATCACTTTGAATATTTCTTGCCACTCCCTT
>NW_005363247.1:5325866-5329775 GCF_000412655.1 Myotis brandtii
CTCTGACCCAGCTGCAGTTTGTTAGGTTAGGCTGCAAAAGGGCAAGTGATCCATTTGCGCCACTGCGCACAGTTTGGGTGGGGTTGTAAATTGAGTGGGGCGGGATCTCAGAGAATCACCAGGGCGGAGCAAACAGCGATGGCTGTCGTCAGCCGTCTCCGTGACTCCGCGCCTCTCCGCGCCTCTCCTGGAGTCTCAGTGTCTCTGCGTCCCTGAGTCCCCGAGTCCCGCACCCCCAAGTAATAATGTTCCCTGCAAGCAGTATTGCAAGAAAGCCACCCTCGCTTTCCGACCCAATGCCAAACAGTCCAGTTTCTCCCCGTAGGAGTCTGGGTCCCTAGAGTCTCACCAGAAATGAGTTCAGTGCAGTTGGGAGCTTGTATCTCCTGATTGAAAAAAAACCACGCACCCAGGTGCAGCCCAGTTCTCGCGCCTCTGTACCTCTGCTCTTGGCGCCTCTGCACCTCCTACCCAGCCTCAATGCGCTTTTTTCTTTCCTTCTAGTTGTAGAACTTCCACTCAGCCAGCTTTCCCATGGTTCTGGATGATCACCGTTTTGTCTTTTCATTGTAGTTTCAATGTGGTTGTGGGGGGCGGCACGTACAGGTATATACCTTATGCCGCTATCTTGGTTGTCCAGAATATTTTTTTTAAATCACACAATCTTTCAGTCAGTTATTCATGTGTTTTCAAAACTCAGCATTTATTTTAGTCAGATTTTACATTAGGCATTTACCTAAAGAAATTACTTGATTAAATTCATTACCTCCAGCATGTTTGAACTGATCCTTCAAGGCTGCTGCTTTGATTATTTTGGTGATTCCTTTCAAATAGATAATATAATTAATTTAAGTCTCACAAATTATTAAGGAGTATAAATATAGTCAGATTTATTTTTTAAATGTGAAAATTTATTTTAAGAATGAATAAATTAGTGAGCAATCACATTTCAAAGGGTCCTTTATTATTCAATGAATTTATTTTCAGGAGTTATTTTATTAATGTCCTTACTGTACTCAAAATATAATTAAATTTGCCAAAATATTATATGCACACAGCTTATCAGAAATATCAACTATTTTGAAATAAGTACAATGTCGATGAATTTTCTTAATTGAAGAAAACTGTATCATTGTATTTACATATGTATTCACCACTAAGGAAAAATTAATTGCACTGATGACAAGAGTGAAGTTGATTTAATAATTTACCACTTGATAAATCGTAAATATGGTTTTTAATTTTAGAAAAGAGCTTCCGTGTTTAATCTAATGATGACAATGATGATGATGATAGGTAGGTAGCATTTATTGAATGTGCTGAACACTGCTGTATGTACTTTACATGGATTATCTAATTTAATCTTCATGACAACCCTATGAAATTGATACAATTATTATTCTCATTTATAAAACAGGAAAGTGAATCAAGGATAAGTTAGCAAGAGAAAGACGGAATTTGAACTTAAGCAATGTGACTTAATTGCCTCTCAAACCAGAGATGACTCTTAGAAAAAACTTACTAAATATACAAATAAAGTAACATTTTGAATTATAATACTTGTATACCACTTTATACTTTCTTTATAAATCACCTTCATAAATGTTTCATTTGAGTTTCACAATAATCCTGTGAGGTAATATCATCATTCCTATTTTACAAATGAAGAAGCTAAAAGTAAGAAAGATTTCCCAGCCAGCCTGGCTCAGTGGTTGAGTGTTGACCTATGAAGCAGGAAGTCATGGTTCGATTCCCGGTCAGGGCATACGCCGGGTTGAGGGCTCAATCCTCAGTGGGGGGCATGCAGGAGTCAGATGATCAATGATTCTCTCTCATCATTGATGTTTCTATCTCTCTCTCCTTCACCCTCCCTCTCTAAAATCAATAAAAATATATTTTAAAAATTAATTTAAAAAATAAAAGTAAGAAAGATTAACTGATTTTTCTAAGGTCACTTGGCTAATAAATTAATAGTGTGAGAATGCTAACCCAGGTCTTTTCAAATCAGACCTTAGGGGGTTTTTCTTTGTAATTAAATGTATTGGGATGGCATTGCTGATCTCTACCGGCTAGATACCATTAGCTCCCCGAACCCCAATTGCAGAAACCAAAAATGTCTCCAGACATTGCCCAATATCCCTTGGGAAAGCAAAATCATCCCCACTTGACAACCACTAGTTTAGACTATCCCTCCTGCTGAAAACTAAAAATGCAGAACTTTTATAAAAATACAATCACCTTAAAGCACTGAGCTGACATTATAAGGAATTTTCAAGTCAAATTCTAAATGAAATATCAAACCCAGTGCTATCTTTCTAGTAAGTAGAACATCAAACACCGAAGCCAATATTGACTTGAGGACATTTGTTAGTTGGCAAATTTAAACTTCAATTCAGAAACACTGAAGGCAAAGAGCCCCACCTAAGGAGGGGGTTGTCTAATAGAAAATCCTCTCCATATTAAGTTGGACCTCAAAGACAATACCTAGAATGTCCTCCCATTCACAGCCTCACCCCTACGACTTCAGTGAAGGTTACTTTGGCACTAAGAAGAATGGAGGGAAAAAGGGAAAGGAAATGAGGAGGAACCTCTATAATCAGATGCAAATAAAATTAAATTGTACCCCTATCTTATACCACTCACACAAAAAATTAACTCAAAATAGATTAAAGACTTAAATATAAGACCTGAAACCATAAATTCCCAACTTTCCACTACCAAAAATATTTGGTCACAGGCTGGCCCTTATGCATATTTGCTGACCAAGTTCTCATTACCTTAGTTGCCTAGGGAACCTCAATTAGAGATTTTGGTTGAAATGGTCCTAGATTATTTGGCAAAAGCAAATGCAAATCCTCCCGCTAGGAAGGGAACTTTATTCTAAGCCTCCAAATAATTTTGCAAAAGCAATGAAAAAGATAACCAAGCATGCAAGGGAACAACAGCACAATGGACAAAAGCCTACATAAATAAAAGACAACTGAGAGGAGAACCAAGATGGCGGCATAGGTAAGCACCTGTACTTGCTGCCTCTCACAACCACATCAAATTTATAACTAAAAGACAGAACAACTATCATGAAGAACCACAGAAAAGCTGGATGAGTGAAAGTACTACAACCAGAGAGGTGAGGAAAGTGCATTGAGACTGGTAGAAGGTGCAGAGGCACAGAAATGGCTGGCACCTGGTTATGCTGCTTTTTTAATTGGGAGGAAGATACAAGCTCCCACTTGGTTTGAACTCCAGTTCTGGGCAAGACTCTGGGGAACCCAGACACATACAGGGAGAAACTGGACTGTCTGGCATAGGGGCAAAAAAGCAAGGGCGGCTTTCTTCCAGACAAAGGTGCTCACAGTGGTCATTGCTCCTGCACTGGGACCTCTCCGGTGCAGGGCTGACTGGCAGCCATTGCTGTTTGCTCCACCCTGGGGATTCCCTGAAACTCTGCCCCACCCAATTTACAACCCCACCCAAGCTGTGCCCAGTGGCTTTTGCATATGAATGGCCTGTCCTTTCTCAGCCTAAAACCTGTCAAACAGGCAGCAGCTGGGTCAGGGAGCCCCAAAGCTATCAAAAGAAGGCCCAAGAACTGGCACCAGCACCTTGCTTCACAGCTGGGCCTCGTCTGGGCACTTCCAAACCCCATACAAAGAGGAGGAATCTGCAGATCTCGCTGTAGCTCCCACTGGGTGGCCCCAGGCAGTGGCTAACTTTGCACCCCCTTGGAGATCCAAGAGCCAGTGTACCCAGTGGTCAGTGTGAGATCATACCAGATTACAACTCTTCACATCCAAGGGGCAGACACAGTCAAGGGGCAGACTCAGTGAGCACCAAAGCCCCACTGATGCAAGTCCTGCCCCATAAGGGTATTTCCTGCACAGCAGCTCTTCCATTGTAGACACAGCTGGT
>NW_005363247.1:5331066-5331323 GCF_000412655.1 Myotis brandtii
AATCTAAAAATCAAGTGAATAAAAAATCTGACGAAAGAATAAAGTGGTGAATAGAATAGAATCAGGGATATAGAAAGGGAGTGGACTGACAATGCTTGGGAGGAAGGGGGTGAGGGGGGTGTGGGAAAAGACTCAACAAAAATCTTACACCTACGGATAAGGACAGTGTTGGGGTGGTAAGGGCATGGAGTGGGAACCGGGTAGAGGGGAGCTATGGGGTGGGGGGAGAGGAACAACTGTAATAATCTGAGCAATAA
>NW_005363247.1:5333156-5334855 GCF_000412655.1 Myotis brandtii
GTGTTTCGGGTTTCTTAGGATATATTCCTACAAGTGGGATCACTGAGTCAAATGGCAGTTCCATATTTCATTTTTTAAGGAAACCCCATACTGTTTTCTATAATGGCTGCACCAGTTTGCATTTCCACCAGCAGTGTATTAGGATCCCCTTTTCTCTGCAACCTCGCCAGCATTGTCATTTGTTGATTTGTTGATGGTAGCCATTCTGACAGGTGTGAGGTGATACCTCATTGTCATTTTAATTTGTATGTCTCTGATGATCAGTGACTTTGAGCAATTTTTTTCATATGTCTCTTGGCCATCTGTAGGTCGTCTTTGGAGTAGTGTCTATTTAGGTCCTTTGCCCATTTTTAATTGGATTGTTTATCTTCCTTTTGTTAATTGTATGAGTTCCTTCTACATTTTGGATATTAACCCTTTATCAGATGTATCATTTCCAAATATGTTCTCCCATACAGTGAGCTCCCTTTTCATTTTGTTGATGGTTTCTCTTGCTGTCCAGAAGCTTTTTATTTTGATGTAGTCCCATTTGTATATTTTCTCCTTAGTTTCCCCTGCTCCAGGAAATGTATCCACAAAACTCTTGCTACAAGAGATGTCTGAAATTTTGCTGCCTATGTTTTCTTCTGATTTTTATGGTTTCACGACTTACATTTAAGTCTTTTATCCATTTTTAGTTTATTCTTGTGTATGGTGTAAGTTAGTGGTTTAGTTTCATTTTTTGCATGTATCTGTCCAATTTTCCAAACATCATTTATTGAAGAGGCTCTCTTGACTCCATTGTATGTTCTTGCCTCCTTTGTCAAATATTAATTAATCACAGAGATGTGGGTTGATTTCTAGGTTGGAAAGAGGAGCATTTTATGGCCCCAATTTAGTTTATGGTCACTTCACAAAATCTGCCAAAGTTATAAAAGATGTAAAGTTTTTTCTGTAATTAATAACTTGATCTTTTGTCTCTCCATATCTAATTCTTTATTTCCAATTCTACCAGGATGATTTATATTGTTAAAAACATCTTTAGAGGATTAGTATTTTGGTCGTAATTTTATATGAATACAATAATGGATTATATACTAGTACATAAATAACTGCCTAATTAGGAATAAAATTTTAATCCTAGAAAAGATGTTTAATAGAAATTTTAACTAGTAGGCATATAATTAGTGGTGCTAGGGGTTTGAAAATTAAATTTCAATATGGTTAAAGCATAAATTCAAGAACTTTAGACAATTTTTAAGAGAATAAAATGCTAAAATAAAAATCAGTTTATAATGTGTTTATATAATTAGGTGTAATTATACATTACTACTCTATTTTCACATATGTTAATATAGTAGAATATTATTCAGAAAAAAATTTTATGTAACATTTTTTTAAATTTTTTATTGATTAGGGTATTACAAATGTGTCTTTATCCCCCGTTGGCCCGTCATCCCCCCAGTCTTTCCCTCACCCTCACCCGCTGTTGTCTGCATCCATCGCTTATGTTTATATGCATGCATACAAGTTCTGTGGTTGATCTCTCCCCCGTACCCCCACCCTCCCCTACCCCAGCAGTGCAGTGTTCCTTTTTCTCTGCATCCTCGCCAGCATTTGTCATTTGTTGATTTGTTAATGATAGCCATTCTGACAGGTGTGAGGAGATACCTCATTGTCGTTTTGATTTGCATCTCTTGGATGATTAATGACTTTGAGC
>NW_005363247.1:5338047-5343434 GCF_000412655.1 Myotis brandtii
GCATCCTTATAACCATTACTCTGAATTATTTCTCTGACATGTTACTTGCCTCCATTTCATTTAACTCCCTTTCTGGTGATTTCCCTTTTTCTTTCCTTTGGGAATTGCTTTTTGTTTTCCCATGTTTTGCTGTAACATTTTAATTGTTTCTGTGTTCTAGATCCTATTGCATTGCTACCCAGGTTCTTTTGGGAATGGTGCTACTGGTGTGATATCTCAGGTCTCCTGGGCTTGGTAATCTAGCGTAGCTCCCTACTTGAGCTATTTGGGTTCTCTTGATGTAGGCCTGTGAGCTGGAAATGCGCAACTGCGGTGTCTAGAAGTCAGCAGCAGCCGTGGAGGGGGGTGTCCCAATTTTTGCTGTCTTATGCCCTTGGTTGAAGTTGTGCGTGCCCAGCGGAGACTCACAGTGGCACTGAAAGAGCGTGCAACTGTAGTATCCAGAGTTCTGCAGCTGTGGGGTGGGCAGACTCAGTTTTTGCTGCTGCACCTGTGGTGGATAGGCGCGCGCTCCCAGTGTCCCCTCACAGGGGCACCAGTGGTGCGTTTGCCAGCTTGGCTTACTGAAGCACTCTGAAGGGCCCTGGCACTGAAGCCACGTAATTGAAGCGTCTGTAGGCAGTTATCCAGGGTGAGTGAATTCAGAATTTCTACTGTCGGGGGGCAGTGTGTCCCTATTTGTCTAAGCTCCCACGAGCGCTCTGTCATAGATGAGCTCTGGGTGCCTGATCCTTGGAAATGCGCAACTGTGGCGGTGAGTTTTCCTGCGCAGAGCTCTGACGCACTCTGAGGGGCCCTGGCGCTAAAGATGCGTAGCTGGGTTGTCTGTGGGCAGTTATTCAGGAAGAGGGAATTCAGAATTTCTACTGCAGGGCAGCACGCCCTTGTCTGTTCAAAATCACACCCAGCAGGGGTTTACAATGGCATCCAAGAGCTGCCTATGGAGTGGGGTGCCCTGGAAGTCTGCACGCTGGAAACGCACGCACGAATGTTGGAAATGTGTGAATGTGGCATCTGGAGTTCTGCCGCTGGGGAGGGGGGAAGTTGCACTTACTGCTGTGGGAGCGGTGCACCCTTGGAGGTGGAAGTTCCAGGGTCCGCAGGTCTGCAGGTGGGGCAGCAGGATTTTGGTTGGAGTGGCTGATGGGTTGCAGGCAGTGTCCAAGGCCTGTCTGGGTGGTGGTGCTGATGAGTTTCTAGCAGAGGCCGCTCTCCCCTTCAAGATGGCGTGGGCTCTGTGCCCGAGTCCCCCAGTCCGGGCAGTGCCGCAGCGGTGGTAGTCTCTCCCTGTCCAAGAGAGCCTGGTCTGCCAGCCTCTGCAGCTCCTGCCAGACTTAACTGTCCCTCATTCACTCACACACACACATCCACACACTCTCCTTTCATCCCCTCACTCACTCACTTCCTATCCCTCACCTCTGTCCTGCCAGCCGCTATCTTTTTTTTCTTATATAACATTTTTAAAGGCAATGGAATAGCAACAAAACAATTTTTAGATATAATATAAATAAATCTTATTTATTAAAGAAACTAAGTTAGAAAGCATGGGAACACTGACACACTAATTACTCTGGTTTACATAGGACTAGAAAGTATAACAGCACAATTCTGTGATCCTTATATATACAAATTTTCCCTTAACTTTGATGATTTTGCCTTTGTTGGAAACACAGAATTACTTTATCATATGCAATTCTATTATTAGTAAGAGGATCTCATAATAACTCTGTTACACAACTGGGGCCCTACATTCCCATGCCTGAGAATTTTCAATGAAGGGACCTCACTTTTACTAAGGTAATAACTGAATTTTGTTCAAGATTCTCGAATTTTGAGTATATCACATTAAAAAGCACTCACTTTATTTTCAGTTGCTTGGGTGGATGGGATTAAAAAAAATGCAGCTGTACTATAAGAATGTTCTGCTACTCAACTGCCAGTGTAGTTATACATGAAGAATTCTTATTAAGTCAAAAGAGAACAGAATGCATTTCAAAGCAGAATTGACCCCCTGGATTCAGTTTTACCAATGGAAAGATTCCAGTCACTATAGACTCTTTTCCCTACTCAAAAAGAGACCCTCTCTACTAATTACCATTAAAATGCTCCACATTTTTAAGTTTGCAGCATCATGGCCTCATTACAAATTAGGTATTTAGAGAAAACTGCATTTCCTTTAAAAGAAAATGTTAAGTATGTTCAATTCCTCCATCATGCATTTTTTAAATACTAACTGTTCTTGCAACCTTGACTCAGGCAAATGCTCAAGGAGATTATAGAACTGATATAAGTATGAGTTTTATGCCTGATGGTAAATTATTCTAAAGATTTTTTTAATGTGAAAAATGACATCATCATTGTGAATTCTGCTCTGGAATACAAAGGCAGGAATTACATTGTGTTGTTAAAATGTTAGCAACTACATTTCATTTTTTGAAGAGGCAATTTAGTTTTCTGAAATAAAGACTTGATTATATCTCTTATTACTGTTGTAAGAATTTGATATATCACAAAATATAAGAGTTACAGCATGTGCCAACTATCAACCAGGAAAAATGAACATGATTCATAATTCACTTTGAGAATGTCTAGTTAGTCAATCAAGTGATTTGTAATCATGAAGGCTGCCAGAAATTGGATGAATAATGAGCCACAGTAAAACCCCTGGATTTTTTTAGTATTCTTAATTCATTATGTGACTTTTATTGCTATTTTTAATCTCTGTTTCTCAGCATCACAAATTAAATCACATATTTACTTAGAATTTTTTTCTACTAAATAGGCTAAAGGATATACAAGTTCAATGGCCAGAATATTTAATGTCTTCCTACAAAATTAAAAGTCTTCATGTTTATAGCTGGAGCAAAGAAAATTGCATTCCTTCCAACCTCCTCAACACTTGCCTCATTTTATCTAAATTATTTAGTGAATATGCTATTTCAGCATAGCTCATTCTAATTCAGTATATTTTCTTAAGTTGTTTTATATAGTCTAAAACAAATAAAATCATTTAACAGAATCTAGTTGTTATCAGAAGTCTTAAGCTTGCTTTTAATATTTTAATTGCATAGCATTTCCTCAGTTAAAATTATAATATAAGCTGATGGCCAAAGAACATTTTACCTCTAATCCATATAATCTTATTAAATTATAAACAGAGAAAATATAAACCAACTTAAAGCTTGGCATATTATTAAAAGGATGTGATAAATTAGTGTTTTTCAAAATGTAAAACTACTAAGCTATGTAAGACTTTGTCATTCTGATAATACTGACCATTAGTCAGAAGTGTATTACATAAGAACTACAGTTTAAAGCAAATGGAACTTTAAATGTGATAACCAATAGGCTCATTTTTTACTTCCTTTTCATAATTTTCAAGCAGAAGGGTCCTTTTCCAACTTTAGATTGATTATGACATGACACCAGAGCACATGTGGGCCTCTTTAAGTAAAGTAATAGAGTCCTTGAGTCAAGATCTATCATACTCATTATTGAAATACTAGAGGCCCGGTGCACGAAATTTGTGCATGGGTGGGGGGGACATCCCCTCAGTCCAGCCTGCACCCTCTCCAATCCAAGGCCCCTCAGGGGATGTCCAACTGCCAGCAGTCAGACATCCCTCTCACAATCCAGGACTGCTATCTCCTAACTGCTCACCTGCCTGCCTGCCTGATCGCCCCTACTGGCCCCCCTGCCAGCCTGATCACCCATAACCATTTCTGCCTTCGGCCTGGTTGCCCCCAACTGCCCCCGCTGTTGGCCTGGTCGTCCCACACAGCCTGCTGTTTGGTTGTTACTGTTTCTGTGACAGTGTCCTGGACAATTTGCATATTCCTCTATTATTAGTATAGATTGTCAGGCAAGATTTACCAAAGGATGCTAAGATTGAAGGGGCATAGTATGAAAAAATACAGGGCATTTCTGTGGACTCAAATTGTCTACGTCAGGATATTTATTCGTTATAAAGGGAGAAAGAATAGTTTCTTAATAGAAAAACCTGACAAACAGCACTTTAATTAAGTGATCAAGGTTGCTAACACCAGCAAAATTGCTTATTGACATTATGTGGCCTCTGATATGACGTACCACCCATTCGTTGCAACTACAAGGCAAAGTCTTAGTGAAATTACTCAGGAAATGGCAGGAAAGACACCTGAGAATAGACAGAACACTCACAGAGAATTGAGACAAAAATCAACACTTCCATGCTCATGCTGCATATGTTTTTCAATTCCCCCTAATTATTTTTCTTATTCCCAGGCAGACATTAAAACAAGTCATCCCTCACTGCCCCCCCCTGCCGGCCTGGTCGCCCCACACAGCCTGTTTGGTCATCTGTTTGGTCATCCGTTCGGTTGTGATGGCCCCTGGCTCTTTATATACATAGATATTTATGAAAAATAAACTACCTAAATTTTATGGGTAAATTTCCAATAATAAATGTTTGGTGTTTAAGATAACAATATCTTAAACTCCAAGAAGCCAATATGATTATAGTGAGAACTTAGGGAACTATTTTCTACATTGAATGGCCCCTGAAAAGTATAGCAATACTCCACCTTAGAATTACTTTATCAGTCCTGTCATACCAACTATCAGAATCATCTTTTCTTTAAAAAAATTTATCTTTTCTTTCCTATCAAGATTAACCAACCATTCCTTCATTCATTCCCTCAGTCATTCAAAAATGTTTAATAAGAAGCTACTATGGAGGAGGAACCAAGATGGCGGCATAGGTTAACACCGGAGTTTGCTGCCTCGAACAACCACTTCAAAAATACAACTAAAAGATGGAACGGACATCATCCAGAACCACAGGAAGGCTGGCTGAGTGGAAGTTCTACAACTAGGAGGAAAGAGAATAACATACCGAGACTCAGAGGAGGCACAGTGCTGAAGTGAAATACTAAGGTGCGGAGTGCATGTGGAGCGGGCTGGTGGCGGAGGGTGCGGTTGTTGTTTTCAATCGGGAGGGAGTCTCAGACTCTGAGCTCCAGATCCGGGCAAGTCTCTAGGGACCCAGACTCAAACAGGAGAAGCGGACTGTCTGGCTTCGGTCGCAAATCGAAGGCAGCCTCCTCTCCAAGGTTTGCAGCGGATGCTGAGACTCTGAGTGGCAGAGCCCCTGGGGACGGAACTGAGAGCAGCCATAACAGCTCGCTCCGCCTGCCCTGTAGATCCCCAGGGACCTGCCCCGCCCAAGCCCTGCACAGAGGCATTTGCCAGATAGCCTTAGGCAAACACTAGATTAGCACCGCCCTAGAGATCCAGCACAGAAGCTCTCCCACTGCAGACACAGCTGACTCTCATAGCCAGTTAGCCTGGAGGGCAAATCACCCCCAGTATTGCCGACAACAATCAAGGCTTAACTACAACAAGACTGC
>NW_005363247.1:5344350-5362523 GCF_000412655.1 Myotis brandtii
TGGGAGATGCGGGAAGAGACTGGACAAAAATCGTGCACCTATGGATGAGGACAGTGGGTGGGGAGTGAGGGCGGAGGGTGGGGCGGGAACTGGAAGGAGGGCAGTTATGGGGGGAAAAAAGAGGAACAAATGTAATAATCTGAACAATAAAGATTTAATTAAAAAAATAAAATAAAATAAAATAACAAAGAAAAAAAAAGAAGCTACTATGTTCCTCCTTGTGCTAAAAACTGAGGATATAAAAATTAGACACACCGCCTTTTTATTTGCCCTTAAGAAATATATAGTCTAGTTAAAAAGAGACATATAAATAAGTGTAATAAAATATAGGTTCTAGAATAACCTATGTACGGGAAAGGCTTACGAAGGTAAAGTTCACCCGGCCAGCGTAGCTCAGTGGTTGAGCATCGATCCATAAACCAGGAGGTCACGGTTCAATTCCTGCTCAGGGCACATGCCTGGGTTGCAGGCTCGATCCCCAATCCCGGGCATGCAGGATGCAGCCAATCACTGATTCTCTCTCCTCATTGATGTTTCTGTCTCTCTCTCTCTCCCTCTCCCTTCCTCTCTGAAATCAATTTAAAAATATATATTAAAAAGAAGAAGGTAAGATTCACTGGCAGAGGACAGTAATCAGGAGAGGCTTCAAAAAAATAACAAAGCTGAGTCTTAAATGAAAAGTTGCTACTTACCAAGAGCAAAGAGGAAAGATCATAATGGTAAGAAGGAAAATATAATGAAGATTAAAAAGTACCAAATAACAAATCATGGTAGGATGACTACAAGCTATTTAGTCTAAGACCGACATGTAAGGAGTATATATGATATTAAGTGGTAAGGGAGGGCTGCCAGAGGTAAGCCTAAAGCAGTATGCTATGGCTCAGTAACAAAAGACCTTGTACATACACTAAAGAGAACACAATCTATCTTTTATAAACAATAGAAACCAACAAAGGATTTTAAGTATAAAAATCATAGGATCATAGATTTCCATGATGTCTAAACAACTTATGCATTTGGCTTTCCTCAACAATGATCAAACCAACATTTCACATTTAATTATGCATCTGTTAGAGAACTATCACCATTTTAGCCTACCTGTTTTATATCATATGCAAATGATTTTCCAGAACAAGGGTCTCAGCCTCTAGCAAACTTGTGAGTAAAATAATAATTCTACTCCCTGAAAAGTGGGGTAGATACTAAAGATACACCAATTTCCAAGGGATTCATCAAGATTCTACTTAAAGAATTCATACATGTGATATATGCACTTGCATATACACACAACATTAAATATTCATAATCTATTGACAGATTGTCAAAAGTTATGCCCACGTGAAGTCACAAAAGCAAATGTTTTGGCCAGTCACATTTTGGTGTGCCTTAAGAAGCAGTATAAAATCACTGTGAACTAGCCAGACTGTTTCATAAGTGAAGCAGTTCAGTCCTGAGTTACATACATAAAAACTTCATGCAGCTTAACACAGAACTTCTAAATAGACCACAGAAGCTCTGAGGTCTGGAATCCTGGGTCAGCCACTTGTGCAAATTATTACATTCTTGAGTCTTAGTTTTCTTGTCTATAAACCTGGGGCAATTATTCTTACCTCATATAACTATTGTGAAGATATAATGAGATATAGAAAGCACTTAAGCATAGAACTAAGCAAATATTCATTATTCAATAAATAGTATTTTATTATAACTACACTAGAAATTATTCTAGCTATGACAAACTCAAGTTTATACACTAACTAATTTTGTTAGACTTGCATTATTAAAGAAATTTCCAAAATCTAGTCCAAATGAAAATGTTTGAGGTAGGCCAAATGTGAAAATAATAATCATCATACTGAGGCAAATCATATAAAATAATGTATTTAAGAAAAAAAATTTTTTTTAAATGCATCAAGTTACACTGACTAATTACTTATAAAGCATGGGAAGAAAGAGTCCAGTCTTTTTTTTCCAAATATTGAATTTTTAACATCCAGAGGGGAAAAGTATCTCGTTTTATGCTAGAAAGTTGTATGAATATATATGCATATATCCATAAGAGGTCAAAAATAAAACCACAGTTCAAATCATCTAGTGGGGAATTTGGAAAAATTGAAAGAGTCCAATCTTAATATAGAGATACTCAGAGCCTTTGTGAGGAAAAGAAAATTGTACAATAAAACTTTTTCTCAAATTATAGTGCCATGTTATTACCTCTTTTAATTTTATGGCCTCTTACAAAAAAACATACAGTACAGATAGTAAGGCTGGTTATAATCATGTAATGTCATGTACCTGTAGTATAAGGAACCCCTTCTTACAGTTAGGCCTTTCATCTGCCTTCAGTGAGCATCAGTCCTACCAGTCTGTGACTTTGGGATTTGTTTATACCCTGAAAGAAAGAAAATAAAAATGTGATAACAGCAACAACCAAAAAAAAGCAGAATACTAGCAAAGCAAGACTATAAAAGAAAATTTACTTTGACAGCCTGACAAATAAATGACTCAATTGAAAACAACTAGAAAAAATGAGGATCAAAGCAACATTAGTAACTGTATCAAGTTATTTCTGTATACTCCCATATGTTTACATATATACTTGAATATGTACATAATTCATGGTCAGATAAGATTGGGTCAAATCACAAAAGTACTTAGTAGAGTAAAATGAAGTTATGATTATTAAATATGTATTAAATAATATTGACCTGAACTACAGATTGCTAAGCAAATACATTACTAACTCTTATAAAATTAAACATATGTAGTCATCCACTATATCTCTGAATAGCAAGCATTAATGATGGCTACCAGTTGAAAGACCAAAATGGAAGAGAATTTTCAGATTGATAGTGAAATTTCCTGAAATCAGTAATATGTTTTAAAGTAAGTATAGAACAGGTCATTCTGTTCAGCCAATATTCATCCAAACAAAAGTCATGAATTATAAGTTAGTTAACATGTGTTATATGGAAATAAGAATGAAGGTGAGAGAGAAGTTAATCAAACTACTTTTAGGTATATTCATAAACACCAAATTATTATTTCCATTCTTTTTCATTGTTAGGTTATTCCTGTGTGATCCTTATACTCAAGTAATAAAGCATTATGGTTTAATATCTCATAAAACAAAATTTAAACCAACCTATCACTTGATAAAACTGAAAACATAAAATAATACTAGCATGATCTTTCCTGTATGAAAATGACACTGACTCACCATCCGTAGAGATGAGTTTCAAGTTGTTTTTCCACAATGGAAATGGACTTGCTGATCGAGCCAGTTTCCTTGCCAAAGTTCCCTGGTGAACGAAAGCTTTTATCTGCAGGATGAGTGTTACCAGTAGTTACAGAAAACAACTAAATTAAATAATCAACATAGAAATTAAACTTGTGCCTTGATCCCAAGCCACTATGTTCTGATGACCTACAAATAAAGCCACAGAAATATATAAACACTGTATAATACTTACATACAAAGTTGTACATGCATTTCCTTAGACACATTCACTGTATTCTATATTTACTGAACTAAAAATACAATCAGAGCCTGACCTCTTCCCTAAATAAAAATCTTCTGAGCTGTCTTAGATAAAAGAGATTGCTTCTGACATGTAAAATCAGAAGTATAGAATGAAAATGCTCAGAACATGAAAGCATGTCAATTTTACATTCCTCATCACAAGTAGCAATAACTGAGGAAATTACAGAATATTTTTGTTAATGTTAGCAATATTCTCAATAGCATTAAGTGTAATATGACTACAGGCAAAACTACTTTGACATTTCCAGAATTCTGAAAAATATGTCAACTTTTTATGAAGAAAAATATTTTTGTTACTAGCTACAGTGTTCATTCATACTAATACATGCAAAGGTTTTGTAATTAAATATTTCTGATATGAAATTTTATCAGTTGCTTGCTCAATCTCCATATGAGTTGAAGAGCTGGTTAAACATTACGCAAAGACGTAGTTCAGAGGTCCTCAAACTTTTTAAACAGGGGGCCAGTTCACTGTCCCTCAGACATTCCACACATGCGCACTGCAGGCCCGGGACAAGTCGGCTGCTAAGCAGGACAGGCAGCCGAGGCAAAAACACCCGGCGGGCCGGATAAATGTTTTCGGCGGGCCGCATGTGGCCTGCAGGCCGTAATTTGAGGACGCCTGATGTAGTTTTTAAGTATAAGTAAAAATAATGTGCCCTGACCGGTTTGGCTCAGTGGATAGAGCGATTTGAGGACGCCTGACGTAGTTTTTAAGTATAAGTAAAAATAATGTTATGTGTTTCTTTATTATCTAAGAAAATAAAAGATTAGATTAACATCTGTTAAAAATCAATGAGAAAGAGTTAACAACTAGGCATAATTCAAACAAACTCACAATGCTAAGTATCTATGAGCAAGGCACTCACTATATCGGGGTTCTGTGAACAGGTGGTACACAATCTCAAAGAAATCACAATATTAATATTATTGAAACATTCCATTTTCAGTTCTACATACTTGTTTGCAATAACAAACAGCTAAATTCTAACCCAGATCCTCCGCCAAAACAAAGGATGAGGTGGAAAAGCATGGCATCATACCAGCTCATTGTAGCTGCCACAGGGATGAGGCCCTGGGGCTCCTCTTGCAAGTGAAGATAAGGAAATTTCAATAGAGATGTTGAGAACATCTGCTAAACCTGTGATGTAGGTCTACTGTCACCTGTAGACAAATAAACTTTGTTAATTTTAAGACACTAAAAATATTCCCAATCACAATTCCATTTTAATGAATCATTCTCTTTAACAACTCTGTATTACATTCATTACCATCATCCCACACCAACTTACCGAAATTGAGTCGTCCACTAAACTGCAAACCCGAAAGTTCCTCTTCATTTTAGTTTCCCATTTCCACAATGCCCAGCTGAGCACCTTACAAATTGTAAATGTTTAATAAATGTTTGATAAATTGAAGTTAACTAGTCATCTTACTCCCTCACCTGTTACCCCCCACCCCCAATAATCACTTATTCTAGCTATAGCCACCATTCCCGATGAAAAGACAGGATATTATTCATTCTGTAAACATTTTTGCTTGAACACCTACTGGGTACCATGTTAACTACAATGGATACTAGTGTAAGTAACATCTGATTCCTGTCCTTAAATAACTCAATCTAGTGAGAAAGATAAAGATGGAAATTAGCCATTGTAACATCCTGTAATCAGTTTATAACAAGTTTTGTAGAAAGTGCTACAGATACTAAAAGGAAGTGAAAACTGGCTTAGAATAAAAGCTTTAGAAAGGAAATGACATGTGAGATGAGTACTAAAGAATGAGTAGCTCCTGGACGGAGGGAGAAATACAGAAAGGGCACTCTCAGTGGAGAGAAGAGATGAAAAATTATAGAGCTGCAAAAGGGCACATGATATTCTGAGAACTTCAAGAAACTTTTGGGAAAGTAGCAGATGAGAAGAAAAAGGCATGAGAAATATTACAGAAATGCCTTATTATGCTAAAAAGCTGGACCTCTGTCCTGACTGAAGGAGGTAAGCCAGGAGAATGACGTGATCATTGAAAAGATGTTGAAAGCAATGGGGAAGATGGGAGGAAGGACAAGACTGAAGGCAAAGGACCAAATCAGACAAGACAAAGCAGGTATGACCTAATGGCTTATGTAATTACGGTGACCCAATTCATCACTAATGACCATTAGGTCTGTTACCCAATATATCTCAAATTTAGATTTATATTTAGAGAATACAGACTCTAATGTATTTTCGAAAACTGTTTATGTGATACGATCTCAATGAAAAATCATGGCAAGAATTACAAAGAAATTACATCAAGATGCCAAAATGTTAATAATGACTAGCTCTGGGTAGTGGGGCTACAGGTCATGTTTTTCTTCTTGTTACTGATATATTTCAAATTTTCTACATGATAATATTTAAAATATATCCTAGGGCAATTGCTTGAAACTTAGCTAAAACTGGCATTAACCCTAAAGGGCCAGAGCCAGGATTCCTTGACAACATAATTGGCCCTGAAACCTCCCTTTAGCACCAAGCCCATCTATATATAAAAAAGCCCAGTGACTGAACGGCAGAACTACCAGAATGACCAGTCGACCAGTCGCTATGACGCACACTGACCACCAGGGGGCAGACGCTCAATGCAGGACCTGCCCCCTGATGGTCAGTGCACTCCCACAGTGGGAGCAGCCACTCAGAGGGCGGGTCCACAGCCACTCAGCTGACCAGGATGAGCAGCACTCCCATAGCGTGCCAATCCCTGCAGGCCACGCTCCCCACCAGTGCACGAATCCCATGCACCAGGCCTTTAGTTATACATAAAATGCTCATTCCTACATTAGGACCTAAACTCATGTCATTTTTGTTTCTTCTGCAACATCTGCTTGCCCTGAATGCCTACCTATATCCCAATTTGATCATACCACCAGCTATACCCATCTTGTACATACAATACCAATAGCTCATTATATGCCCCATACATCATGATATCCAATCATCTTTTAGTGAAAGCCTTTTTGAACAGTTCTCCAATTTGTTCTTCCAACAAGATTTTACAAGAATACTAGTGCAAAATCAGTCCTATTCTAGAACAAATATTCACACATGAGTCAGCTATAAATATACTAGTGGTCCGGTGCATGAATTCATGCACATTAAAAGGAAATTAATTAGAAGAAATATTTTAATATTGCTATTCGCCCTTTCTCTATAATAGAAGTGTCAACCAAATTCATGATCGACAGTAACAGATGGAAACACACACGTGCGATTGGCGCAAACAAGAGCTTTATATGTATTGCGCATGCGTGAGTCAACTTAGCCTTTTATAGATATAGAATAAACTTGCTTAATTAGACCTGCTTTCTGACTTAGCTAAACTTTTTCCAGCCCAGTGAAGCACCCCAACTTCTCTTTCAGGTAATTGTCAGCAACACAGCAGTAAATATCAACACAAAGCAGATTATTATTGTAGATCACGCAGGGAGAACAAAGAGTAAAATATTTAACTGCAGCAGTGTTTGACTATATTCTGCACAGTGAGAAAACCTGAAGTCATTTTCAAGGTCCACCATTTCTTACTTCTTTTCAGTCGGGTCAAGTTTCTAAACTTTCTAAATCTCCATTTTCCAGCTAATGAAAAGAAAATAGGATTCTACCAAGTCTCCTATCTACCTACTCCAGGACTTCTGTGAGGATCAAATGAGGTGAGGCATGGGCAAACGCTTCACAAACATTTGGTTAAAGTGTGAAATGTTTGCATCTGGCTATAAAGCAAGTTGTGTTCCTGGGCTGAAGAAACTGCAAGGAGGCTAGTCGCAAGCCGGGCGTTGCTACGTGACATCATTACCCAGAGCCCACAGCAACTGTTTCTGGGCTGGCCATGGGATCTCCGCAGCATCAGCTGCGATTTGGTGGGGTGTCGCTCGCTCTGGGGTAGCGGCAGGGCCTGTGTCCCACTTGGGGGAAGCCGAGCGTTGCTTTGTCGGCCAGGTCCACGCTGCTGTTTCTTGTAAATGGCAAGTGTGCGTCATGGCAGCTCCTGTGTTGAGCGTCTGCCCCATGGTGGTCAGTATGCATCATAGCAACCAGTCAGACAGTGGGAAGGACACTTCGCATATTAGTCTTTTATATACATAGATGCGCATATAATTATACTGCTGATTTGATAAACTGCAAATTATGTAAATAACCACTACTAAAGTGTTTCCAAATCTATTGTCTTAGAAAAAAATTGCCTACTGCTATGGGTTGAATTGTGTCCCCCCAAAAAGATGTTGAAATCCTAACTCTCAGTACCTGTAAATGAGACCTTGTTTAAAAATAGGATCTTTGCAAATGATCGAGATAAGATAAGGTCATTAGGATGGGCTCTAATCCAATATGACCAGTATCCTTATGAATAGGGAACATTTGAACAGAGAGGACACCATATGAAAAGGCAGGCAGGGATTAGGGTGATTTACATCTACAAGCCAAGGAACACCAAAGATTGCCAGCAAATCACCACAAGCTAGGAGAGAGGCATGAAATGGATCCTCTCCCTCACAGCCCTCAGAAGGAACCAACCCTGCCAACACCATGATTTTGTACTTTTAGTCTCCAGAACTGGGAGACAATAAATGTCTGTTGCTCAAGCTACCCCATATTTGTTACTTTGTTACAGCAGTTCTAGCAAAATAATATACCTACTAAGGGAAACCATGATTTTTTTCCCTGAAAGCCACTAAAGACAAAACCATTTTGAAGAAAGATTGCAAAAAATTCCTTGCTATTAAGTTTTCAATCTGGTAGCAAAAGTGCTATTTAATAGCGAAGCCAACCTACTGCCAAAAAAAAAAAAAAAAAACCACCTCTCAGATATGAGTCATCCTTCATCCTCTAGTACCTTTTATACATACAGCATCACATAAACTCTGGAGAATATCATTACCCTATAAATACCGGAACATGAAAATAACATGAAATTACATAGATGTCCCTTTGTTTTGTAAGAGTGTTATTCTATGGAATTGTATGTACCTGTGAGAATCTAATTGACCTATAATAAAATCAGAAGGTAGCATAATGAGTTACTTGATAAGGCGCACTCAAATCAACATGGATCAGGAATGGGCTGTGGAGTGAAATACTTTTTGAACTCCTGCTCTGTTACTCATCAGCCATGTGATCTAAGCAAAAAACTTAACCATGTTTGGGCTTCAAATTCTTCATCAGTATAATGGGAAATTTATATTTTACATGAATAGATCAAATAATATATGCGATGTGCTTAATATATAATGATGATAATGGGGTTTTAATAGTTTTATAAAAAGTAATAATCACCCAAAAAAGAAAGAAAAAATAAAATTCATAAATTAAGGGTTTACTTTTTTCCTTTATTTGGAATTCATTGGGGTGACACTGGTTAACAAAATTATATACTTTGCTAGAGTAGGACAATAATTAGGCAAGCTTATATGAAAATAAAAGTATTGCCTTTGGCTACTTCCTTACTATAAAATGTAGGACCTTCAAAATCTTTCAACCATTTGCTAAAACTCAAAACACATTTAAACTTATTAATATTGGAACTGAAATACAAATAGGATATTGGTGACTTTGGGCTCTATCATAGACATCAGTTGGAATGTGGCTTTCAAAGCTCTTATAATAACACTCCTTTATTTCCTCAGATCACTAAGCTCTAGCCAGTCCAAAAAAACTACAACTTAGACTGATATCAGGTTAATTGTAATAGTATGACATAATCCACTGTAACCTTCTACCAGGTATTACTGCTGTAGTTTTTGCCTCTTTTTAAATATAAAACTTGTTAAATTAAAATATACATCTCAAAAATGTAACTAGTTGAAAAGGGACTTATTTTGGAATTTATATACTCATTTTGAGAAATGTGTAAATAATGCAAAGCCCAGTTGATCACCAAAATTCAAAAGGACCTTGTTATATCTTATAAACATTCTACACAAAATACAAATTATATTTCCACTGCTAATCATAATAGTACTTATAAACTAAAATTTATATCTACACCTACACATTAAATAGAAGAAACTAAATAATTAAGTCCAAAAAGACTGCAAATATTATAAAGAGAATGGTAGTATTTTTGTTAACCTTTTTATATAAAGGTTATCTATCTACATTGGTCAAATTTGTTGGAAAATATATCAATAATCCAATTCTTGTGAGAAAGCCAAACAGTATTCATTCTTAGCATCTTTTACACTTTGATGAACTATAAATACATATTGAATGCTATATTAAATTCAGTAATATTAGCATCAAAGTAATGTGGGGTCAAGACCAATCATAGGTGTTTTTCTAAATATTTATGAAAATATGTTTTGCCTTCATACTTAGTATAATTCCTAACTTAAACTCAAATAGATTTTGTTAGTTGAGATGTAAAAAAAATGAACCTCCTTCTTGCTAAATACGCAACATAAAGTCCACTTTTCCAAAAATATTGTTACAGAAGTATTTTATTTTTTACTTTTTGCAGAGAAATAATTAGGTTGGCATACTCAAGTTAAACAAAATTACTTATAGTATTAAGAAAAATTCTTAGACCTTATATTTTTAAAAAACTGACTTGAAGTTAGCAACGGCCATATTCTATTTATTCAAGATACTCTATTAAGAATACAATATCATTTTGATTGACACCAAATTATAATTCTAAAATATTTTTCAAAAAGTGGATAGAAAAAAAACTTAAATATATTTTCTTTTTTCTTAAAATACTAATATTAATAAATATTAATAAATAACACAAATACATTACATTAAGAAAACATAATCTATTAAATTATTGGCAAAAAGACCATACTGATTATTATACCATTATCCCTGAAGGCAGGGATTATGCCTTTATCTACCTCATATACCTTAAACATGAAAAGAACTCAATAAAGTGTAATTTTCTATATCTCAAAAACAATAAGCACAACAGTAACGTAATTATCCTAAGAATTATGGGAAATAATCCTAGTGAGCAGGCAAATTTAACATTAATAGAAGAAAATTCTATGTCTCTTACCATAGACAAATTCTGAAGTCACAGCTAAAAATTATGCATTGGTTGTGTCAACAGAAAATATACAACCAATGCCAGTTTTGAAATAATCTCAATTTGATCTAAAGTGAAGTCATTAAGAACTGAGTAGAAAAAGTGAAGATATTAAGAAACTATAATCCTACTATTCTATATGGCAAAAAAATATAACCTTTTACCATGTTCTGTTATTTCTGTAAACACCACATAACTTTTCCACAGAGAGCAATTTTCACTAAGAGAGTAAGGTAACACATGTGGATTGTATATGGACTATCCATTCTCATGTCTCACTGGGGTCGTTCTGGTTTTGCATTGCTGATTTGGTGGTTAAGATTCCATATTCTCACCACCATCAGGCAGATTCATATTGTGATCAGGAAGAAAACAGGTTAGCCAGGGGCTTGTTTCCTTTACCCACACCTTTTCTCATGAATTTCATAAACTTGCTAGAGCAACATGGGGACATTTAACCAGTGCAGAAAATTCCTTACATTACATATTACAGATGTTCACCAGAATTTTCAACTAGACAAGAATTACCTTTTGAAATCTTTACACACACACACACACACACACACACACACACACACACACACACACCTTTCCTCCAGATAAAAATGCTATAGAAATGAAAGAAATCATTTTGGTCTAAGCAAATAAACCAATAATTTAGGCTAAATAAAAGGGATATCTGATTATGTTGGATCTCTCCTCCCCAACCTAATATGCTAGGGAAATTTTCTTACTAGAAGCTGCTGAACACATAAGATAATTGACCTAAACTACTCAGAAAAAAATGTTATATGGTTTGCTTGTTAAAACACAACCACCCTGGAAATATTTATAGCATTGGCAAAGCCACTATTAGTAGCTTCATCTGCCCTAAAGAAAAATGATTCTATTATTACAAGTTTCCAAAATCACACAAGCCTGTGGATAGTCCAGAGCAGTGGTCAGTCAGCTAATTTATTAAACCAACTTTTTGGTCTTGAAGCAACAGATTTTGGAAAAGGTGGTTTTACAATAAGATACATAACTCCACATCTAGTTATAATGCTATTTTTTCATAGAAGAGGCATGATACTGTGTGAATATTATGAGTCAAGCCTACTCATCTCAACTAAGAATGAATTAAATTTATTAGAGTGAAAACCTGAGAGAAAATGTACATGCATGTAATTCTAAATTGCTATTTTTAGAATGGGGTTTTTCTCCAAAGGGATTTTAAAATGTGTTTCCACGTTATTCTATTTGTGCTGCTTTCACTTTAGCACTCCGGTAAGTTGGTTGCTAAACAGAAACAAAAAGCAAACTTATTTTCAAATAGAAAGTGGTTTGTGATTTGACCATAGAATAAGCTATATTTAAAAAAAAAAAAATCTGTCAAAGCCCTACCTGGTTTGGCTCAGTAGATAGAGTGTCAACCTGCTGACTAAAGGGTACAGGGTTTGATTTCTGTCAAAGGCACATGACCAGGTTGCGGGCTCGATCCCCAGTAGGGGGCGTGCAGGAGGCAGCCAATCAATAATTCTCTCTCATCATTGATGTTTCTAACTTTCTCTCCCTCTCCCTTCCTCTCTGGAATCAATAAAAACATATAAAATAATAAAAATATAAAAGACCTGTCAAAGTCCTGACTGCCAAAATATATTGAAATTGAGATGCATGTACACATAAGGAGACACTTGCATTTTCCTGGTCCAGTTACCACACAGAGATCAGAAAATTAACTGTAAAGTAAGGTGCCTATCGAAAGCCTCATCACACCCAAACTATTATTCTTTCCAGAAAAGTCCAGAAGGGAACCACAGGCTCTGCAGGACACACAGTGTTCTTCTATAAGTAACTTCCAGACTGATATGACTCCAATATTTTACCCACAGAAAAGATATTCTAAGAGGGAAACTTTCCTGCATGCACAATCCCAAAATCACACGAGCCTGTGGATAGTCCAGAGCAGTGGTCAGTCAGCTAGCACCCAAAAGCTGACAATGTGAACTAAAGAAAAGAGTGCTTGAATGGAAGTCGGGAGAACTAAGTTTTACCAGTATAACCAGCTCTGGGATTTACTATTCTGTTTCGGGCAAGTTAGTTAACTTCTCTGGACCTCTGTCTTATATTTATTTTGTTTTATTTTGTTTCATGTGGAAAACAAGAGGTAATCAAAAAACGTTTTGTAATTATGGCCAGGAGGCCATCAGACAACATGTAGACCTATCCCCGACTTCACAGATGAGGACAATAAAGCAGAGGAACATGCCCAGGCATTTAAAAGGACAGTTCACTTATGTCAAAATTCTAGACCATGTAAAAAAAGGTACTTATAAGGCAGAAAGGATTAAAATCATCAAGTTTAAGATGATTATCATCTTTTCAGGAAGAGCTTCAGTTGTACTGGTAACATTTCATTTCTCAAATTGAGTTTGGAGTACATGGAGTTATATGTATGATTTTTTTATTTTTTGTTTGAAATAGTTTCTAATCATTTTTTTAAGTAACCACCAAAACATCCTTAACCGAAAGATTTCTCTGAAAATTTAAAGGTCAATGGAAATAGTATGTGGTTTCAAACATTCTCCTGCTGAGTTTGAAAGGTAAATATCACTGTGTCCCCCTAATATAAGAAAAAAAAAAGTGAAATAGGCTATAAATAAATACACACACACACACCACACACCACACACACACACACACAATCTTCCAGCTTAGTAAAATATAAACAGTACATAAGTGGCACAAAACACAAAATAAACTGTATTATTAGTATCATTATTGCCCCTTTAAGGATATTGAGTGAGGCCCTGGCCAGGTCGTTCAGTTGGTTAGAGTGTCGTCCTGATACCCCAAGGTTGTGGGTTCGATCCCGGATCAGGGCACATACAAGGATCAACCAACGAGTGCATAAATAAGTGGGACAATGAGTTGATGTTTCTCTTTTCTCTCTCTCCCACTCAAATCAATAATTTCAAAATGTTAAAAATATATATATTGAGAGAAACAATAATAATTTGTACTCCAAACATGCCTAAGATAAATATATTCAAGAGTCACATCTGAGAGCCTCGTACTCAATCATCAGGTTGTTTGTTTGTTTGTTTGTTTTTACTGAGACAAAAAATAAACTGCAATGATTTACCTAAAGTAAGCAAACACTTTTCCAAACCTCTACACGAAACTACCTGTAAAACTAAGTGTCTCTAAAATCTCTGAAATTTTCCAACAAGAAAGTATAGGTCATTCAGCAAAATATATTTACTGTATACTACCATAATAGCTATTTAATTGTTATCATTATGATGCAGATATATAATGGAAACAGATGTTCCTTTTTCCTTTCAGCAAAGCACAGGAAAAGCTCAAACTTGCTGATACTGCATGGACTACTACCATAGCACAATAAAGGAAAAAAGACATTAGCACATGACAATATTAGTTTTTACTACACAACTAATTGCATAAAAAGTATAACTTCAGATCATTAAATCAATATAATTTTCAGCACTACAGAAGGGAAACAAATAGATTTGTATAACCAGCCTATTTCACATCTGCAGTTGGGAAAATACTTCTGAGAAATTAAGTATATGCAAAATACTACCACTACTTTCAGAACACAAGGAAAAGATTGTTGTTCTGTTTTATTTGCTCATGTAACATGAATTGGAATGCTGCCTCTACAGAGGAATTTTTTTAAACAGTGCCGGTACAGAGTGAAAAAACCTTTCTAGAAAACAATTTGGCAATCAATATTAAAAACCTTAAAATACAGTCTATACCCTCAGTCCAAGTAATTTCTATTCTAATAATATATCATAAGAAAATAACCACAGGGATGATTAAAGATTCATTTAAAATGTTATTCATCATAACTTTATTTATAATGGAAAATTAAAATCTAACTCTCCAGTGGTAGAATGACAATTAATTAAGTTATATATGTTAAAACATTATACAGTTAATATAAATGACTTTAATAATAATTTTAATTATATACAAAAATTTTTATTCTACTACACAAACTGAAAAAAGCAGAATATGAAGTGATGTCTACATATTTTTATAAATATATATAAAAACATATAAGTGTTTGGAGGAAAAAGGCTTAGAGAAAATACATAAAATGTCATTTTTAACTTGTGAAAATTCTCTATTATGAGCAGATACTACTTTTTAATTAGAAAAGTGATTTTTTCTTTAAATAATTAAACAATTCTATTTCTATGCTCTAATACTCTCTGTCCTTGTCCAAAGTTACTGAAGATTCTTTGGGTCAAATAATTCTATAAATATTTTAGGTAAATTGCTTTAAGTTACATTGATATGTTATTTGATCCTAAAATCTGGCATAGAAAGAAAAGTATTTGTCAAGTACATAGACAACACATTTTTTTATCCTGAGTTAAACAGGATCCTCACAAAATAGAGAAAAATTTTATAGGATAAACATTATAAATGTTTACTTAAGAGCTATTAACATAATGTGTTTTCAGTCACCATGTCAAGGAAATTTTTCAATTAAAAATATTTCTAAAGCAAATAGAGTACCCTATTAATTGCTCTCCCAGTTTGCCAATAAAAAGTTTGACACAGCTTTTGTAGGACTCCTAGTTTCATGATTGTATTTTTAAGAGAAGAAGCTGATTTGTCTTAGGCTATTACTGTCTACTACTTCTAGAAGTCTTAAGGAAAGGTGGGAAGCAGCAAATTCTGGCAATCTGCCTAAAGAGAAATCAATGAAACAAATTAATCCTTCGCAGGCTGCAATGACACAGTAATCCATCATTCAGAGCTGCTTTTATATACCAAATCAGAGAGCAGAGGACGGAGCCCTGGGGGACATCACAGACAACAACTTACACCAACACTGGGAAAATACTGAGGAATCAGTTTATTTAAAGAGGATAGATTTCAGTTGATTGCCTATTTTGTCAAAGATTTTTTTCTTTCACAGTGTGGGGAACCCAAGGCCCAATGACTCTATCTTCAGAATTCAGTACCATATATGCTTGCTGACATCAATAGGGATGAATGTTTATAAATAATTAGCATCATTAATCAGTATGAACAAATATCTGGCTAAAGTAATATTACTTTTTCCATTAAACTTCCAGGTGTTAAATACATTCCCAATTTTCAGTAGGGACTAACTGTAAATTTACATAATAATCAACAATTTAACTGACCAATTCCTGGTAAACCACATTTGAGATATTTTTTTACACATAAAATGTAACCATCTAAGATGTGCATAACTTCCTAAGTACTGTGTTAAGTTTAAAGACTTGAAAATTTTAATTTCATCTCTTGTGGAATAAATTTTAATAAGCAAATCAGATTCTAAATCAATAACTTGTTTTAAAACCATAAATAGTACTTTGGCTTGTAATTATAGTTGACAGTGCTGAAAGATAAATTTAAATGTGGTTTCTTTTTTTAAAATAAACTTATAATCAATGTATAGCCATACATTCACACTGAGTATATTTATTTATGCATATACAAAAACATATGCATCTAAATTTATTGGTGCTTATGTAGAAATTTATGCACCTGAGTATGTTTTACTAGAGTAATGCATTCTGAATGGAAGTATATTCCCTAGATGAAAACTAATGAGAAAAACTATAAAGTCAAAGTATATTACCACTGTTAAATACATCATTTTCATGGTTAAATGTGAGGAATTAGTGAAAGAAAGGGATTTTCAAGAAATAAACAAGCAAAACTTGTCACAATGGTCCCAAATATCTAATCATAAACCCAAAACAGAAAAAGAAGGTTAAATAAATGCTAACTAGTCAATTTTTGAATGGCATCTTCGATTCTGAGGCCCATGGCCATATGATTGTAATTCCTGGCTATGCTGATGCATTTTTAATTCAATGCATGGATCTAGTATTTATTGATTTAATAAGGTTAGGGGTATTACATTGTTGCTGCTACTGATGAACTGTCAGCAATTTAATCTAGTGAAATCTTACAGAGGAATATATATATTTTAGAGTTGTGAGAGACACTAAACAGCTATGTAAATGTAATCCCTTCATTACCCAGGACAGTGGCAAAAGCAATGTCCCTTCTTTCCCAGACTGCTTTGGGCTCCAAACATTTTCTAAGAGGTTGGCTACCAATAGACCGAGGTGACACTGAAAGGACTGCAGCACCGTCTTGCAGGTTCTCCTTCAAAACGTTAGCCACAGCATCATTGATGCAGACGGAAAAGAAGGGAGAAAATTCACTTTCTCAAAAGCCATTCTGCCAAAAATACAACCAAAGGAGATAGGCTTTAAAGGCTCTATCCAAGTAAGGAGGTATTATGTGATCCAGAATTTAAAAGGGGGGGGGGGTGCGGGAATCCACCTGAATTTGCTGAAACAAACACTTGGGGACTATTAGAAAGCTTTCTGCGCTGCTGTGCTACCCTGCTTGTGGGCTTATTTCCCCAACCTGGACACCTGGGGAGCATGTTGTGCTCCAGCTTCTCCCTGACTTTGAAGAAATGGATAACCTAAGAAGCGCGCTGTTGCTGGGGTCAGTAAAACTATGCTAATTGCTGAACCTAATTGCTTCAAGCAGTCCTGCCTCTAAACAGGGAGAGCACAGTGGATGGAGTCAGTCTGTTCCTAATAAAATGAAGAAGCACTGAATTAAATTCCCAAGGAAGGCACTATAAAAGTTTCCACAGTGTAACCAAATGACTTCACCTCTGCTATTACCCCTAGGATGACATCTTTGAAAGAAAGCAGACCCCAGTCAGGCTCCATATTCATAAATTGGCTGAGCTTAGGCCAGTGAATCTGGATTGATTTAAAAAGGTTTTTTCATCCTTCCAATCAAATGAAGTCATTGTTAATTAGATGCTTTCTGTTAACAATGTCACTCTTCTCCACATTACCTGCTCACACTTGCAGCGCCTCTAGTGCAACATCTGGAGCACCAGTCCCCCTGCCATCGGTCCTCACGAGTTTGGCGGAGGCTGGTGGTATTTCCGCTGCTCGATCCCTGTCTGAAGGAAGACACGGCTCAGTGTGCTGCTGGTGAGACACATACCAACTTTCCAGTGTGAGAGGCTATGAAACAATCTCTAGGAGAACTCTTCTCCCAAACTCTCTTTAAAGGAACTACACAGCAGTGTCCCTGTGCTGTTCCCGCTTTGTAGATGGATGTTTTAGAAAACGCCTAAGGCCACAGTCAACTCCCACTGACCAAGCTCCTGCTCACACTACACAACCGGGTTAAGGCTGCCCAGCCGCGCCCGGGGCCTGGCCACCGACCCCGTTGGCCTGAGGCAGACTGGCCGCTGGAGGCTGGGCCACTGGGAGCAGCCCTGGGGGCGCTCTGGCAGGAGAGAGGAGGGCGAGCCAAGGGCTCTCCATCCACCCGGTCCCTGAACCTCACCACGTCCGGCAGAGGCTGCCTCACACTCTCTCGGGGCCCATTCCAAAGAAGTTTGCGTGCGCCACCCCCACCCCCACCCCATCGGGCCTGGCCTCCTCCTGGGATCTTCCCGGGAGCAGGCCTGGGACTTGGTCACTGCGGGATGGGGTCTTCAGAGCCAGCCAGGGCACGGCTCCTGCCGTCCGAC
>NW_005363247.1:5362840-5364309 GCF_000412655.1 Myotis brandtii
CAGGCCTCCAGGGAAGCCTCGGGACCCGCCGCCAGGTCACCGGCTGCTTCTCGGCTGGAGCTCCTGCGCGGGACCCAGTCCCTGACTCCGAGGTGCCTGGGGACAAGACCACGGCCTCGCAGGCCTCCATGGGTGGGGCTGTGGGGGGACACGGGGGCTCCCTGGCTCGGCGACAGTGAGTCCCGACCCCCTGGACCTCACAGAGGGCAGAATCGTGCTAGAGGAGGTTAGGCGGCGAGGAGGAACGGTGCGTTGGGACTAATTGCATGTCTTCCCGTCCTTGACCCCAACGCGCGCCTTCTCCACAAGAGGGTTTGGGGAAAGTAAGTTTCTTGGGAATCTGATCCCTGTTAGGTGGGGCCCTGGAGGAGGGCAAAGAACAGCGGCAGCCGAAACACCTGCGAGTTCTCAATACAATCTAATATGGACGTGAGTGGAGTCATTTCTCCTTCCGGGGGAGCTCAGACCTGACGCGTCAAGATTATCCCTCTCCAACGTGTCAGACAGGGTACCTGCCAGGGACACCAGCACCTGTCCCCCGGGGGCTTCCCCTTTGCGAATAGAAAAGGCGGCCTGGTATTCTGTTCCACTTAGTGCTTGTGTGACCCTAAGCTGGAGGCCTGAGCCGTGTGGGACGCTGCTTTGATCCTCTGGAGACTAAACTAGAACGGAGCACAGGGAAGGCAGGCACACAAGCGGGCGGTGCGGAGAGGTGGCGGACGGAGGGAAACCTGGGTGGGGCGCGCAGGCTGCTCTGACCCGCGACGCTGGGCTCCGGCTCTGTGTTTCAGGGGGACACACACACACACACACACACACACACACACACACACCAGCGCCTGCCTCTCTCTGCTAGCGCTGGGGTTCCTCTGAGGTGGTCCATTCAGCGGAGCCCCCTGCGCTCACACTGGCTGAGGGGGCAGCTCCAGCCGGGGTGAGAGAGCAGCTGGGGGCGCCCGTCCTGTGGGGACGCTGCCCCGCGCAAGGTTAGGGCAGATAAGTGACCGAGCCTGGGAAGGGCGGCGTTCTCACCGGCTCGAGGGTCCTCCCCGCCTTCCAGTCCTGTCACCTGTCACCCCGGGTCCTCGTCCCGCCCCGCTCTCCGTGACCACGCGACCATCGGTGCCCGGGCCCCGGGAACCAGGGCTCCCCCCTCCCGGTACAAACTGCAGGGGCGCCGCTTTCCCTGCCTCCGGGTCCTCCTCTCATCCTCCCACCCGGCGATGCCTTGCCAGTGTTTGGGGTGGTTGGTGCTCTTGTAAAAGTCTATCAAAGGATCGCTGGCGTCTCCCCGTCAAGTCATTACGCCTTTATCCCCATCAATTACCCACACCTCAGAGGGCTGCTATTAAGAGCTCAATTGAGCTGCAAAAGTAGAGATCCCGTTTCAGGCAGATGTTGTCACCTCCCGCAGAGATAAGCAGCCCGTGGGACCCGGCCGGCAGCTTCCCCAACCGCCGGAGCGGCTC
>NW_005363247.1:5370692-5377073 GCF_000412655.1 Myotis brandtii
TCCTGCTCCCGGGACAGGGGGGAGCGGGGAGGGCCCCGCTCTCAGACCTCCAGCGCAGCGCCTGTCCAGGGGAAGTGTCTCCAAAGTTGTGCTGGGGAGACCGCCGGCGGCGAGCCGGGCGCTTTCGCCCAGAAAGGGGCGGGGGTGGGGGAGGGAGAGGGCACAGTTGAGAGTTAATCTGGCTGCCGCCGCCGACACACCCTCCTTCCTCTTCCAGTCGCTCTAGCCGCCTTCTTCCCCGGTACCGGCCCCAGAACCCCCTGGGAAGGAAGGCCGGGCGCCGTGGGTCTGCTGGACTTAGAGCTAGGCAATCCGGGACAGAAGCGTGGCTTTTACACAAAGGGGATTCCCGGGACCGCCGCGGCCTTTCGCCCAGATGTGTCCTTCCCCTCTCTCTCACCCTAGTCACTCCTGGGGACGTGGGACGGGGCCGCACGCGGCTGGGAACCCTGGGGGGCTGAGGGGAGCGGAGCAGGAGGACGTGACCTCGCGGCAGTCACTGTGCAAGTGGGCGCATGTGTGTGGACAGCCAGCTGAGTTTGTGGAGGACTGCGTCTCTACGCACATGTGCCGAGAGCGTCTGCCGCTTTCCTCCCGACAGTGGCCACAAATTTAGCCAAGGCTAAAGGAGATTAATTTCCTAGCACAATCCAATTAAAAGATTTCTGAAGTCATCTTTGGCAAAAATGGGGGGGGGGTGCATGGCTAAAGAGGAGACTGGTTTTGATGACAGTGATTTATCGCCCGGGCACAGCGTGCGCTGGTCGCTCTCTCCTGCACCCGCGAGGTGACCAGAGCATCCCCGGCAGTGCCTCCAGTCCAAGCCGTCTCCTTTCTGAAAGACAGCCATCCATCACGCCAACCTGGGCAGAAGAGAATATGCGAGGGCCTGGGGTTGCTTACAAGCACCATAGACTTTTTTAAGTGCTATTAGATTTATGGTCTCTTTTTCGAGGCCCATCCAGAGTAATTAGCACATATGTTCTAAATAGATGATAGTTTTGTGAGCAATAAAGCAATTACCCATCGTTGGAGCTGACAGTTCCTCCAACTAAACTCCAACCAGCAGCTAATTGGAAAAGTCATTTCAGCTCCATTGTCTGCAATTAGTCCTGCTAAACTACTACACCCCAACTAGCTGGTTTGAGGTTAATTTATTCAGTGTTGTATTTGCACAGAGAAGCCATTGCCACAAAGGGACTTGCCTTTTGCCCCTCCGGACTGCGCCCTGGGACTAGAGGAGCCGGTGGCAGCCAGAGGCCAATATTCAGGGGCTGGGCCGGTTCCCAGGGGAGGAAGTGCCTGGCCCGGCCTCAGCTTCAAGGTCAGTGGCCAGTGCGCTGAACCAGCTGACAGAGAAAGCCATTGTTTCTCCTGCTGGGCAGTAACTAGAGGAAACTCTTCAGTTCCCGCAACCAAAACCTTAGTTTATAAAAAGGAAAGTCAGCATAGAAGAGCTGACTGGGTTCTGAGTGCACCTCCTAGGCACCCAGTTCTGACCCTAGGCCACGTGTATCTCCATCCCTAACGGATAAACACAGATTCAAAAACCAGCCCAAACTGCCCAATTCCAAGCCCTCAGCTGGGAGAGGGAGCCTCCAATTCTTGGAGTAGAAAGAAAAGACCAGACAGGTCAGGAAGCCCTGCTTTGCCTTCATCCCCTCTCTGAGTACAAGGTCACTTCTCCCCTTGAAACTGGAGCTGCTCTGTGACTTTTTTTCTTTTTCATTTTTCCCTTTCCCCTTCTTTCCTCATCTTTTTTTTGTTTTCTTTCTTGTCTAAAGTTAAGCCCAATAGGTCCACAATTTGCGCCAGTGAGTGGAAAAAAATGTGTTAAATGTTGGTTTGATGCCCCTCCGGAGCTTCCAAATATCCAGTGGCTGGGATTCTTCTACTTAATTTAATCTTTATTGGACAGGGTGGCTCCTACACTCGTATTCCCCAGGAAACCTGGGAAATGATCTGTTGGTGTTCAGAAAGGAGGGAGGGAGGGAGAGAAGTTAAAGAGGGATTAATCCTCTCCCACCCAACCTCGAACGTTGTCACTGTGATTTCTGATAGGCTGAGGGTAGGAGCGGAGGGGGCTCAAGGTCCCAGCCCAGACAGCCAAGGGTCTCTGCGATCTGCAGCAGGGGGCCGGAAGGCTGGCAGGTTGAGATGGGAACTTGTAGCCCTGGTAACCGAGTATTCCCTTAAAAGAATTTACAGCTAAGTGTCCCAGGCTCTGGGAGCAATTCGAATTTTAGTTAGAAGAACATGGGGTTTGGGGGCGGGGAGAGACTTCTTAGGAGGTAAAGCCAAGTGCTTTCAGTCTTAGAAATCTAATGTCCTTTTTCTGGAGAGCCATTCATACTTAACAACCTGAGGGCTGTTTCTCCTTTTTGAAGCAAACACAACACCACCTAAAGAAGACAACTTAGGTGGTATTTCAGTCAGCATAGAATTACTAAAATAATTCCAATTTCAAAACCAATTGTAATCAACTGCTCAACTTCAACGATTTGGAGATACAAACCTATAGCACACATACACACACACAAAAAAAACTTAAATTGTGTAAGGTCAGCCTCTTGTTTGCCACTTACTTATTGTGTTTTAACCAATTTGATTCCAATAAAGACCAAAAAGAAAAAATATGGGGGAGAGATTGAAAGTAATAGTCTCATCTTACCCCATCACCTCCCACCTGTCACACAATCTCTGCCCTTGAAGAGAAATCCTCCCGTCAGTGTGGCTCCCAGTTGAAATAAGATGTCTTCACTAAAAAAAAAACTGTCCATCGTGTTCTCAATTATTTGCTTTTTTTCCAGGACTTAAATATGACATCCCAGAGAGTGAGGGCAAGAAAAAGCTGAAGGGAGAACCAGCTGCAATTATCACCTAGACCTGATAGAGAATCCTAATGTGGGTGTGCATGCATACTTAAGTATAAGGGCAAATAGAACCCACCCAATCAATAACCCACCAAATGTGTGGGAAACATTTACAACATGCACCCCACAAAACTCTAAGCACATGTGTGTAAAGATGTAGTCATATGCAAACTTAGCTAGCTGTCCACACATGTATCCACTGCTAAAGGCAGTTTCGTTGCTCCCATAGTTTCTTTCCATTAAGAGCGATTAGAAGATATCTATTCAAAGTTGCTGATCCAGAGAGAAAATAAGAGCAGATAAAAGGAGATTTCAAGTGACCTCCTTGTCCCTTTCACACCAGCCTTAGCCCTAGACTAGCCAAGGATCAACTAACACAAAAGCCCTTTCCTTTTTCTTTTCAGCTTCAGAAGATTTCATGCAAACGGTTAACAATAAAACATAGAACTATCCTGGAGTTTTGTTAGATCATGCATTTGAAATACCTTATTAACTCCTCCCATAGATGGGCTAGGTTTATTATCCACTTCTGAAATGGGTAAATAAAATATACATAGTGTAACAGAGGGCATAATTATTTATTGCTCCATGTGGTTTGTATCAGTGGTGGACTATGCTCATTCTTTTTCATCTAAACTTTACTTAAATCCCCTTTCTCCTTACTGATGGAGACTGATGGAGGACACTGTAATAAACATGTCTTTCCACTGACAGTTTAGAAAGAAAGGTTAGGGTTATTATTTAGATCAACTTTCTGATAGGTAGGTACAAGTGAAGCATGACAATAGTTACCAACAGATCTGCTGGCTTTGTGAGCCAGTACTTTCCCAATAGTTTATTTTATAGGCAGTGAAGATTTTAAAAACTTAAACATACTTGAGCAGCCCTTAATCAATGAATGTCCAATTCAAATCTACTTCTGATGGGCTAATCCTGTAATAAAAGAAATCTGTGTTCTGACAGGTAATTATTAAGAAAAATGATAATATAGTTGATTGTCTTGTCAGGGTACTTTAATAAGCGTCAAACTCCTTTTAAAACCAAAACTTTTCATCCAAACCCAACCCATTTTCTCTTGGAAGAAGAGCCTTGCAGTCAGTCTTCACTCAAGTCTGGCATTTAAAATGCGTTTTATAACATAAACTTCTCCATTTTCTTTTTTGTACAAATGCATTTATCTGGCTAAGACTTGATTTTTACAAAAAGTAAAATTTGCACCCCCCCCTACCCCTTTCACTGATGTGCTATGAATGATTGTTACGTTTCCTCCTACAAAAAGCTTGTTTTGCATCCAAAGGTCAACACTTGCTACTGGGGGGGGGGGGGGCTCTAACTTGGGGCCCAAGCAGAAAGGGGAAGTACTTCCCTTATCTCTGTTTTCCAAAACCCGTGCTTTAAATGGCCAGTTTGTGATAGAAAACTAAACCGCTTCTAAAGTAAAGCACTTATCTCTGAGTGTTTCGACCCAAAGGTGACAAAGAAGAAATGCCCAGGCTACCAGAGTTATAGTGAGTACAGGAGTCTGCTGGATCCGTTGTCCAACTATATGAACAGGTAAGAGCAAGCAGTACAGCCCACTCCCAACTTGGCCTTTCCACCCTTGTTTTCAGGTCGTCAAAGACAGAACTTTTTACAGTTGGGAAGCTACAATACAGACTGAGTTCAACCTTTTGGGAGGGGGTTTCTGACATAGGCCAGGCTTTTGTTTGTTTTTTTAATAAGCACAAAACATTAGGCAGGCATCCCAGTGGCTTTCTCTCCTCCCTTTTCTTCAAAATATCTATGCAAGACCACGTTAAATACATCTTCAACTGCGTCCTTCCCAGCATTAATCTCATGCCAACGGAGACTAATTGATTCGGCACCTTTAAAATAAGCTCTTTGGGAAAGGTCTGTAATAAGATCAGAAGAACTGACCTTTCTCCCAATGATTGCAGGCATGTTCATCTCTCCAGATGGGCTTGATAAAACAGGGCTATTTCTGTTCTGTGGTCTCTCTAAACAGAATAATACCATTTTTAATTATTTAGAGGGTAGAGAAGAGGTATGAGAGAGAATCTTTTTTTGAGGGGGGGGGGAGAATCTTTTACACATATCTGGTCATTTGTAGGATCTCAGGGCTCTTGAAGTAGATTTTGAAAATATTTTTTACAAGGACACCTTTGTTCAGTGTAATTTGCCAAAAAGCCAAAATGAATGTACCAGTGAGTTTCGGGAAAGCAAAATACCAATATCAAAGATGTCATAGGATTAGTGAAGAATGATTCAGCATTCCTCAAAAGAAAGATATTGGGGAGGGGGTATTAATCAGTTGGAAAGTCTGCATAGATCAGACTCTGGGGCCTGGAATGCAAGTCAATGCTGAGATCTCTGCTTCTCTCCTCCCACCAGGTCACAACTGTTTACTGGCTGTCTGGCTAGGAGAGATCAAGGATTGTGTGGAAGTTCTTTTAAAAGGTGATTAAGGCTAGGCCATGATGCTAGCAATCTGAAAGGGGCAGTGTAAGTTTACAGCCTGATTCCTTCTCTTCGTCTGTTGGGTGAACCACACTGCAGACTTTGTATGCAGTGAGTAGCCTGTAGGAAACAGGAGGGCAGAGAAAGACTTAAGGAGGGAGGCCCAGGAGTCCAGGCCCTGGGAGGCTTTTCTGATCCCTAGACCGGCCTCACGAGGAGAAGCCTTGGAGAGGGCCAAGGAGATAGGGCCACAGGGCTGGCGGTCTCAAGTAGGGTGCTGGGGAAAGGGCCACAGCCTGAGGTTATGTGCGAGAAGGAAGGGAGAGCGATCTGGAGAAGAGAGGACGAGTGAAAAATGGGAGGAAATTTGCAACTGCGTTTTCTGCTTCTGCAGCTGAGTGTGCCTGGACACGTGTGTGGAATTGCACAAGGTGGGGACCTACGTGCTTCCACAAAATATGGTCACTTTTCTATTAGGTGCCCTACCAAACAACAAGAGTATCAATCGGGCCCAGGTCCAGTGTGGCAAGCCGAACCAGTGACAAACGCCAGCCAGAGCTCCCCAGGAGTCCCCAGGACCCTCAGTCCCTCCACAGAAGCCATTTTGCTGGTGAGGCTGTGAGCACCAGTGGAGGCGCTCTGCGGGTGTGAAAACGCAGTCAGGGGGAGAAACCGAGGCCTGAGTGCCGCTAGGGCTGGACAAGTCCCAGGAGGGGACGGCGCCTCTCCTCGAAACGTTTAGGTTTCTTCCTGCCCCCTTTCGAGACAGAAAGTTGGCGCATTTGTTCCCTGCCCCAAAGCCCAGGGCTTCCACTGCTCCGCGCACCACCACCAACAGCAGCCACCCTCCGGGACAGGGGATGGGGGCTGCACCCCTCCGTCCCTTCCTTTCGGGAGGTGCGAGGGCCCCGCCGCTCCCCATCCCGCGGGTCACGCGGGATCCCAGGGGCCTCTTCCAAATTTGGAAGCTCAGTATGGGGGCTGGCGGGAAGAGCCCGCAGTGAGCGCGGGTGGGCGCCGCCGTTCAAGCAAGTTTCAGCTCATCCTCCCG
>NW_005363247.1:5378156-5378831 GCF_000412655.1 Myotis brandtii
GCCAGCGGACCTTCCACTCCCTGGCGCTCGCGCTCGCCTCCGCTTCCACTCGCTCCGTCTCCCTCCTCGTTCTCATTCCTTTTCTCTCTGTCTCCCTCTCTGCCTGCGTCCTCTGCCTGCCCTCGGCTGCTTGTCTCTGCACTGGATGGAGAGTAACATTTAGAATGCATGTATAGAACGCTGGTTCTTGTTCTCTCCTTTTTTTTTTTTTTTTGTCGTGTTCATTTCACCTTTTAACTGACCAGGAGACGTGAGCGCGTTTATTTGGGGAGAGGGACAAGGGCAAGGAGCCCCCGCTGGCCCCAGTCGCCTCCTCTCCATCAGCCGCGTACAATGGGCCGCCGCTTGCCGAGTGCATTGACGTTCCCATTATTCAGGCTGGAGGGGCTGCGGGGCAGGCACAGAAAAGCCTTTATTCTGCTCTTTAAAATCGTCGCTCCTCGCGAAGCGACCGCCAACTTGCGACTCAGAGGTTGGAGAGACGGGGAAGCGCCAAACGCACCCCCAAAGCGCAGCGCTTCCCAAACCCCTCCCTGGTGGAATTTAAAGTGAGAACGAGTATTTAAAAAAAAAAAACAAACAAAAAAAAACCAAGCCCTACCTCGGTCAATACAGCGTGGCCATTTACTCCCACCTTTATCTGAGGGCGTGTTGAGGCTCGGGATGCTGGAGCTG
>NW_005363247.1:5378872-5379081 GCF_000412655.1 Myotis brandtii
CCGCCTGAGCCTGCCTAGGGGAGCCATCCCAAAACGAGGGGGTGCGCGTGTGCTATTGGAGAATATGTAACTAACAGAAGGATCATTTTCCCCTAGTACGGTCTTTCAAGTAAAAAAAATCCATTGAAAGAATTTTCAAAGTGTTGTCTTCCTTTGGAGAAAAGGCTCGGGCTGCCTGCGGAGAGGGGAAGGAGGACCCGGCTGTGCGC
>NW_005363247.1:5379177-5381242 GCF_000412655.1 Myotis brandtii
CCTAAAAGAATGCTCTCTCTCCCTCCCTCCCTCCCTTTCTCCCTCTCTCCTCTTTCTCTTTCCCTCCCACCTGCCCCTCTCCCTTCCCTTCTCTCCCCCACTCCCCCCTTTCCTCTTTTTCTGACTCGGCCGCACTAACTCCCCACCCCACCCCCAACAATATGAGGACTTATTACTGTATTCTTAATAATTATGGAAGCGTTGTTTGGAGTTTGGGACAGCCTGGGGATACCAAAGCTGGGGGGGGGGGGAGGGGGGGAAGAAAGTAGAAAAAAATCAAATTGATTGGAAAGTTTATTTTTTAAAATCAACTCTGGGATCCATCGGAACGGTTGAATTCTGATTGATTTTGTGGCAATAGCTGCAAATTCCACGAGTGTCCTGTCGAAATTAAACGTTTTAAAACCAAGTTATACTAAGGAGCCAAAAAAACAGGAGTCTCTATCTGCCTCGTTTCTTAAGAGGATATAAAATAAACGCAGTCCACACTTGGGTTATGCTTATATGTGAAAGAAGAAAACAATCTAAACCCAGTGTATTTCACGAGTCATTAAAATGGTGAGAGTTAAATTCCCATATAAAAAATTCCTAACATTTTCGATGACACTGTCTTCAAGCTCATGAAACCTAATCTTAAAAACTTTTCATAAGAAATCGACATTATTTCCTTCTAATTTGCACGTTGCAAGGCATTCTCCCCCTCGCCATCCCTTCCCCCCTCTGGCGTTCGCGTGTGTGTGTGTGTGTGTGTGTGTGTGTGTGACCATAGACGACCCATACTAATCAGGTCTCAGAGTAAATAGCAGAGCAGGGCGATCTCAATGTAAATTGCGCTTGTCAGAAGCACACCCCCTCCCTCACTTTCTCTCCTCCTCCCCTCACCATCCCCGTCAGTAGGTAGCGGGGGGGGGGGGGGGGAGCAAAAGAGGAGGGGGGACTCTCCAACCAATGGCGTGCAGGAGGCATGGCTAACCTTAGCCTCCCATTTTCTCCTCCCTCTCCCCCCTCCCATTCAGGGCTCTGACCAGTCAGTCTCCTTTGATTATCAGTTGCCAGCAGCCCTTCTCCTGGCTCCTTGACACGAGCTCCATATAAGGCAGCGATCTCCATAGAAACGTGTCAGTTTCAATAGTAGTGTCAAAGTTCACTATATACAGACATTCGCGCAGATCCCCCTTTCGGAAACATTGCTCTGCGAGTCCTCCCGATTAAACGCATTCAATTTTGGGATCTCTCTCTCTCTCTCTCTCTCTCTCTCTCCCTCTCTCTCTCTCTCGAGTCTCCTCCTCCTCCTTCTCCTCCTCTTCTGCCTCTCTCTTTCTCAGTCTCTCAATCTCTCTCTCTTCTTTCCCTCGCTCTCTTCTCTCCTTTTTCTCTTTTCTTACATATCCTCTTAGTTGTTTCCCCGTATTCTTTTTCTCTCTCTCCTTTTTCTCCCTCCTTCTTGTCTTTTTTACTCCATTCCTGCAGAAGAGAGAGGGCTAAACTTAAAAAAAAAAAAAGAGGAGGAGGAGGAGGAGACACCCCCTTCGTATTCTTCTTATCGTTATTTTATACATATATGATTTTTTTTGGAGGGAGGGTGTTGGTTCCCGGCTGAAGAGCACTTATTTAAAATACTAAAAAAAGAACATTTTTGGGCGATCTCCAGGGTTTTTTTAACTAGCTCTGTGTGTTATAGCAGAAGAAGCAGAAGAAGGAGCAAGAAAGAGGAAAAGAAGAGGATTATTTATTCGACCTACTTTGGATGTCTCTCTCGCTTTTTTTTTTTTTGCAATTCTTTTTCTTCTGAATTTTATTTTTCCTATTTCGCTGTGAACTCGTCGCCGGCGTGAATTATCTCCTATTTTTCTTCTTTTCCATCACCTCCCCAAAGAAGAAGGCAGTGAGAGCCCGGCGCCACCGGCACAACAAAAAGAGCAAAGTGTGCGATCCTCCTCGCCCGCCGCCTCTCGCTTTCCAGCTCTGCCTTCCTGAATGGCTGGCAGCGTCCGGCCCTGGACCTGGCCCCCCGACACCAGCGCGCCCTGATCTCCGCCTGCAGCCTTGCCCCGCGCCCCGCTCG
>NW_005363247.1:5382443-5382843 GCF_000412655.1 Myotis brandtii
GCAGGGGACAAGGGCCAGGGCCCGCCCGGCTCAGGCCAGAGCCAGCAGCACATCGAGTGCGTGGTGTGCGGGGACAAGTCGAGCGGCAAGCACTACGGCCAATTCACCTGCGAGGGCTGCAAAAGTTTCTTCAAGAGGAGCGTCCGCAGGAACTTAACTTACACATGCCGTGCCAACAGGAACTGTCCCATCGACCAGCACCACCGCAACCAGTGCCAATACTGCCGCCTCAAGAAGTGCCTCAAAGTGGGCATGAGGCGGGAAGGTGAATATTTCTTCTCTGCTTCTCTCCCTCAGCTTCGCCCGCCTTCCCGGCCCTCTTTCTTTCTCTCTCACAGAGGTGGCTTCTGTATGGGGCTGGGGCTCCTGCAGTCCTGGCCCGTCCCAGCCTCCCCAGTCC
>NW_005363247.1:5382904-5385469 GCF_000412655.1 Myotis brandtii
TGCGCTCGTCTCCCTGGCTCCTCCATCCCTCTCGCTGCCTGCTCGGGATTGTGTCCCTGGATCGTGAGCTGTGGCTTAAAATCCCCTTCTTCCTCTGTCTTGGATGTGCTCGATGTGTGTCTCTTTCCCGCGTGTGCGTGAGGATGCTTGCGCTGTGCTGGCATGAACTTGGGGAGGGTGCTTACTTCCCCCAGAAAACTCTGTGTCTGTGTTTTTGCATCTCACTTTCCCCTCCATCTTTTCCTTCCCTTTATTTGAAATGGGGGAGGGTTGGGGACTGGAGTACCCTGAGTAGATTCATTGCTGCATCATCCTTTTGGAAGCTTAGCATGGAAAAAGAGGAGTGAGATTTATTGCACTTGTAGGTCTAATTAGGGGAGGGGGGGCTTCTGGCCTGATCACTGGTCCCCTCTCCTCTTCATGGAGCTGGGCCGCCTCCTCCGGAGCTGTGGCCTTGTTTTCACCCCTCTACTTTGAAAGGAAAGTTTGTGACTGAGCCGTGCTTTCATAGTTGTGTCATTTTTTTAAAAAAAAAAAGCATGATACTCATTTTATTTCTTCATCAAACTCCACCCTCTGCTTAAATACTGCATACAAATTACAATTTACAACGGCATTTACCGAACCTTCTGATTTGGCTATAATGCATAGATACACTGCAGCTGGCATGAGCTTCCACATCATTTAATCCCTGTGTTGTATGGCTTTGGTTTCTTTTAACGCAACTTTTGATGTTGTATTTAGATATGCTTCATGTTCATGTGGCAAGAGATGCAGCACTTTTCTTATAAATATATTTAGCCATTTACAGTTAAAGTTTATCTCCTGACAATCATTAAAGATGTCTTATAGTCAAATTAGCGAACCAGTCAATTTTGCAGAATGCAGATTACTCCTTCTTGTAATTGACTTTAAAATTATATTTTATATGCCACAGGAAAAGAAATTGAATTCCTTCAGATCTCAAAGAGCAGGCAAATATGACGACTTCATTTCTAGCTCCAGGAAGATTTTGTAGGCATCTGGGGGGAGGGGGGAGAAAAAACAACAACTTTGAATTGTGCTGTCATTTAATTGAAAAATAACTGCCAAGTTCAAAACTATAATTAGAAAAAAGTATTCTAGCCATTATGTTTCAAGAGCTGAAATTGCATTGGGACTTGCATTAAAAATGGAATCAAAGCAAACTTAAGAAAACAGTGCACAACCTGAAATAAGACAGCTACGTGTACATGGACATATCTACATTAATTTGTTGGGGGGGAGAGTTCAGTAGCCCTAACTTTTCCTAGAGTTGTCTTTGTTTACACGGCAATTTAAAACGCTGGCACTGTTGAAGTAAAACATACACATTAAAAAAAAAAAACTTTGGTCAGCTTTAAGAACTCAAAGCATGCTTACGTTTTGCATTCAGATGGTTAATGAATCCAGTGTTTTTGCAGTTGCAAGCTCGTGCATTCACTGGGCAAAAGCTGGCTGCAGGTTGCAGTGGCACCACGCAGGACAGACATTAATTATATTTCCTACTTTTTTCCATAATGTTTGGCTACTGTAAGTTCAACTTTTTTTTGAAATTTTTCAATTTTCTGTTGCTTTTAACAGCGAGAACTTTGTGTGGGGCGATGGGGAGGAGAGGAGAGGGGAGGGAAGCAGGATACTTGTTTTCTATTGAAAAGTTGTAAGTGATTAGTAGCATATGTAACTTGTATCTATTTTAAGGGTAATTCTATGGCATTTTTAGAGAATATGAGAGCATTTTGAGCAAAATGTTGCTTGCTTGCAAATGAAGAGGCAGCTAGGCATTTGCCTAGAACCACAACCTTTCTCTGGTTCCTCCTGTTTGTTTTCTACACTGATTTGTTTCACTCTGGAGGGGGTGAGTGGGATTTCATTGATCTGCGTGCTACTCCTTGGTGGTAGAGGGGTTGGGTGGGACTTTCTTGGGCTTGCGGGGTCTGGGGGCCCTGAAGTCAGGCCTAGTTCTGGCGGGGCTGGGGTGACCAGGTGCGCAGGCGATGGACCGGCGGAGCAAGAGGGCCTCACCCCAGGTTTCCTGCTGGTGCAGGCCGTAAGAGCGAGCGCAAGAGGAAACGCGCCGGGAGCGTATGACTGTGGGAAGAGCCTCCGCATTGTGTCGGGTGCTCTGCAGCGCGGCTATGTCCGCAAGCCCCCTGGATGCACATTGCCTCTTTTCTCTCTTTCTTTTTGTCAGCGGTTCAGCGAGGAAGAATGCCTCCAACCCAACCCAATCCAGGCCAGTACGCGCTCACCAACGGGGACCCCCTCAACGGCCACTGTTACCTGTCGGGCTACATCTCTCTGCTGCTGCGCGCGGAGCCCTACCCCACCTCGCGCTATGGCAGCCAGTGCATGCAGCCCAACAACATCATGGGCATCGAGAACATCTGCGAGCTGGCCGCGCGCCTGCTCTTCAGCGCCGTCGAGTGGGCCCGCAACATCCCCTTCTTCCCGGATCTGCAGATCACCGACCAGGTGTCCCTGCTCCGCCTCACCTGGAGCGAGCTGTTCGTGCTCAACGCGGCGCAGTGCTCCATGCCGCTGCAC
>NW_005363247.1:5385954-5392367 GCF_000412655.1 Myotis brandtii
GGAAGGAAAGAACGTGGGAATGCGGCTTTCTCCTCTGTGTGGCACGCTCCCTGGATGAGTTTCCTGATAGAGAGGCGCGCGCACACATACATATACACACACACAGGTGGAAAGAGAAGAATACGCACAAGTAAATCATAAATAATCCCGTTTTATTGCTGCCTGATTTTCCCTTATCGGAAACCATTCATGTTTGCAGTTGCTGAGGTTATTGAGGGTCGTAAAAAACGGATTCGATCTAAACAAGAAAGATAAAAACAAAAGCAAGACTGTAGAATCCAGAAGTGCGGTAGGCTCCCCGCCCCGGAGGTAAATCTCATCGCCATGCAAAACACTTGAACATCGGAAATTTAACAGAGTGCCTTAAAAATATCAAATTAAATGTGGGCGGCGGTAACATGCATGTTAACAATTTCTCTTATGATAGATGGTTCAAATTAACTTCCAGGAAAGTGCATTAACGTTGCCTTTGAAGGCTCTGGTCTGAGCCTCTGAGAACACTGCCCGCCTTTTTTATTATTGTAACCTGCAAGAGGGAACATATAAACACCCGGGACAGCAGGTAATGGGGGAAATATAAACAAAGCCAGAAGGGACGCTGGTGGGGAACAGAGCTGCCCAGACTGGGGCTCAGCCTTGCCCACTGTGAGGAGGGTTAGCTGCAATTTTACCTCCAGGATTGCCACTATTGTTTTTAATTCCTCCATTCAGAGAACAAATAAACTATCCTAATAAATCTAGCCTAGAACCAGGACACCCAAAGGCCAAATTAAAACCATTCTTGAGCAGAGGTGGCGAAACCCCTTTCCCAAGGCCTTGTTGAACAGTAAGCAGTGGTGTAATCTATCAGTATTTCTTGGCTTTCATGCGTGAAGAATCGTATTTACGTTGTATTAAAATGACTCTTAAATTTGCACAATATTGTAATGTAGCAAATGTAGTATTAATATCGATCTGAGCAGCAGATAATTTATTTAGACAAGAGCATCTCATTGGTATGCAGGGTGGCCAGAGCTGTGGACTTGGACTGCCCCCCTTTTACTTTCAGTGCAAATACAGGTCTGCTAGTGGGAGAGGGAGTTATTCTTTGCAAGAGGATAAAGTGAGAACCTTAAAACAAATGGAAGATTTATTGAATAGCCTCCTTGGTGTTTGAATGCGTTTTATCTTAATAAGTCTTCTTGATAGAAACGTGTTTTTCACAAGTGACAAAGAGCCTGGGAAGCAATGACCGGGCTGCGTTAGTGCTGGCAGGCCTGGGCCTGGCTGGCTCTCCGCTCCCCGGCTCTTTAGCCAAATTAATCAGGAAGCAAGCCAGTGTCAGGGAGGCTGGGGTTTTTAAATCTCATCCAGTGAGGTGTCTTGAAGCAGATATGTGACTTGAAGCTGGACAGAGGTCTTCTCAAGAAAGGTCTCCCCTCCCTTGTCCTTGTCCTTCCTAAGGTTCTTTGAACTCCCTTGACTTTTCTGATCCCCTGTCCTTTCCCAGAGAGAGGCGAGGACTGTGCAGGCTGCAGAGTAGACTGTGGAATTATTTAGCTTTTCTTTCAACTTTTCATCCTAAAATATCCCTGTGAAACTTGTTTCTTAAAAAAAAAAAAAGTCCCAAAGAAGTTTCTTCAAGTCTTCAAGGTGCAAGGGGGAGGCAAGAAGTGAACAATAACATTATTTTGCTGGGAAATTGCAAGCAGAGTATCTGAAAATGGAAATAGAGCTGTCAGTAGTAATTCACCCCCCTCTTTCATACAACACATTTCCACTTTTGACTAAACTTGTTTTGATTGCCAGCCAGAAGGGAATTCATGGGAAGCCTTCTCAAAGTCATCCAACTTTTGAGCAAACTTTGAATGATGGAAAAGACAGTTTTAGACATATTGTCCAATGAGGTTTGCTCCGGTTAAGTATTTGAAGCTGGCACAGGGGTTCCCTGTGGTGGTTTTCACATTTGGCCTCCGGATGGTATGCTTAATCCTTAATATTCTGGACAGCATCCAAAGGCTAGGTCATGACCTGAACTTACTTTTTAAAAAAATTCATTAATTCATACACCTAAATATTCCCTCAAATAAATGAGACCTTCCCTGAAAGGAGCCATCTAGTTAACATAAATACAATAAATCCATTTTCAGTACAATAATAACTTTGATTTCTAGTTATGGCAGCTGATTACATCTATATTTCCTGAACACTAAACTCTTCTGAATGCACAACATGAAATACATTCTCTGCACTACAAAGGCTAAGCCGGGAGGGCCTGAACAGTAATGGTTATTTATTTACATAATTTCTTTTCCATATACTGTAGAAGAAATATTGAGGTTTCCCACATTGACACTGCCATATAAAAAGTGAGACATGGATTTTGCACATGCTGACTCCTTTTCTGATCTGGGGTATATATAACTCATGGCGTATAAATATGGACTACATTACACCCCCTGCTCACCTCGCTTTGCTACCACAACCACCCAATCCATCTAAGAGCTCACACCGTCTGTCCACAGTTGGGGGAATCCTGTTGCAGGAATATCCAGAGTGGGGATGACTATCTACACTGGGAAGCCAGGCCCGGACTAGGGCCATAGGGCTTGCCTCCTGGCACCTGGCAGTCCGCTGAGCTACAGGCATTCTGCCTTCAAAGGAGGAAAGATATCAAAGCAGCCAGCACAGGGCCCAAGCAAGACTTTCCTGGGCTTCTCTCCCTTGGAGTGGCCTAGCTGGGAGAAGGGTAGTGACCTTGCACTCTGGGGTCCCTCGTCATAAATATCAGATAAATATTTTACGGACCTGAGGGGATGCCATATGGGTCTTTTTAAAAAATCTGCTGGGGTATCAGTGGGTCCTTTTCATTTTGCATTGTCTGAGGCTGAAAGGGATCCTGACGTATAATGGGCAGATAATGCATGTAAAGCAAGATATATGTAAATATGAGTCTGCATGCATGGTGGCTATTCAGCAGAGCCAGGTTAGCAAGCAGGGCCAAGGGCAGACCTCAGGGTCCCTTCTCTAAGGAGCAAAGCCCCAAAGTGCTCCTGCCCTCGCCCTGCTAGCCATAAAACCTGACTGATTTCCCAAGGCAGGCGGGTGTGGATGCACCCTAGCAGCTGGCTGGAGTAATTAGACATCTGACAGGAACCCAGTCTGGATCTGGGGTCAAAGGACACTTGCCTCAGAAGTTCTTGAATCATCATCACTAGTTTTATTTGTATTTTTGCTCAAGGCCATAGCCTTGTAAATGAAGGTGGTATAATGTTTGTAAACCCCACTTCTTAAAATATGAAGACATAAAGCTCAGAAACCCAGCAGACACAGGTTTCACTTTGAATCATTTGCTGTGTCTTTGTAGGGTCACACTTTCCCATTCACAAATATATAATGTCCTTTTAGGAGCATCACCAGGCATGGATTTCTTCCCAGATCTATATATTAGCAAACTCTGCCTTTGATCTCTAGTCAACCTCCTGACTGGCTAAGGGTTCCTCTGTGATCTTCCTGTTTTTGAAATATTCATTATTAATATAAGAAACAACACAGGCATTTAAACTAGGAAGCCTTCATCTCATTCCGCTGATTCCACCATCCCCTCCATTTGCTTGCCTCCAGTTAGTTGATATAGTATGAACTGCTGTCTTGAAATATTTTTAGGAGACCAAGAGGAGCCTTGGTTGATGTGAAATAAACACACAGGTTTTGAGATGCTGTCCTTGCGTGTAGGTCCGCCCCCCCACCCCGTTGGTCCTGTAAAGGAAGCCTATCTCCCTAAATTCCCCCTCAACTCCCCATCTTCCAGTTTGAAGCAGCAGCAGCTGCTGCTGACTCTAACCCAGCTTTGTGTCTGATCACGAAAGATGTCTCCTTTCTGCAGCCTGGGGTCACTGAGCCACATTCTTCCTGATTATTACACAGTTTACAGAGATGTGACCAATTTTCAATTACTTGATCTAAGGCACAGATAGCAGTGTACACCCTCACCAAGGCGTTGCTGCGGAGTCCTTGCTTGCATGGAGAGTGGATCTCAAATCCTCTCTTGCTAAAGCCTGGGCTTGATCTGATTCCAGGCACTGCCAGCCCATGATTCCTTGCCTGCTCTTAAGTGTTTGTTCACTACACAATCCAGGTGCTCCTTAAGGTTTCTGGTTGGGGTCATTTGTTGGGAGGGGGACTCCACGGAGCCTTTAAGAACTGCCTTCAGGCTGCACATTCAGGGCTCCTGAACACCCAGAAAGCAGGGGGGAGTGGGGCCAAAGTCCTCCCCTTAATGAGCACAGTGGAAGGATGCTCCCCTGCAGGCAGAGGACAGGTTGCTACCACAGCAAACATGGCTCCAGCACCGTACTTACTTAATCCAAAGGTGAACGAGGAAAAACAAAGGGACAAGAGAGGTTGCTGCCTCTGCATGTGTGTGCTTCTCTCTCCAGCTCCCCTAGGCTTGGTGGGGGGTTGGTTTATTTTATTTGTTTTGGGGCTGGTGGAAGAGTGGGGAAGCATGGATGGGTGGATTTCTTTCATTTTCTCTTCTATTTCTTTTTTTCTCCTTTTCTCCTCAAAAGATTATTTTAATGGCCTGTTGTTTGTGCTTTTGCTGTTCACGGACCTAACCATGTGCCCACTCCCCTTGTCTTTCCTTCCTGTGGCTGCTTGGGCAGATGCCTGTGGCCTGTCGGATGCCGCCCACATCGAGAGCCTGCAGGAGAAGTCTCAGTGTGCGCTGGAGGAGTATGTGAGGAGCCAGTACCCTAACCAGCCCAGCCGCTTCGGCAAACTGCTGCTGCGCCTGCCCTCCCTGCGCACAGTGTCCTCCTCAGTCATCGAGCAGCTGTTCTTCGTCCGTTTGGTAGGTAAAACCCCCATCGAAACTCTCATCCGTGATATGTTACTGTCTGGGAGCAGCTTCAACTGGCCTTACATGTCCATCCAGTGTTCCTAATCCTTGGGCACTTCCCACCTGCCCCCACCTCCTTAGAGACTCAGAGGACCTGCGGGGGCCATGGACTCCAAAGCCTGGGGGACCAGGCAACTGATGCGGGGCAGGCTGGGCAGGGGGGAGGAGGGCCGGGAAGGCAGGAGCAGCCCACCCTACAGAAATGCAACCCAAGCTACAATCCAGGAGAAAAAGAGACTCTTTTAGGATCAGATCTGTGAACACATTGGAAAGGAAAGGAAAAGGACCTTGTGTCTGGTGAGAAAAAGAAAACAATCTTTGGAAGAGAGGACCATGAGAATTTTAATAAAACAGAAGGAGACTAATGGACCTTCCAGGATTTATTGTGGACGGATGTGGATATATTCTGTACAGAAAACAACACATGGAAGTGGACTGAATCCTATGTAGAAACACACACGCACCCCCAAACATGGTTATTCATTTTGTAAGATACTAGTCTTTATTTTCATTTTTTGTAAAATTTAAACATCGTATGCACATAAAAAAGGAAACAAGAATTAGGGGAAAATAACATTTTCCAAATAATTATAAAAAATTGTCCTGTGTCTATGTATCTATATCTGTTTTGTATTTTTTTCTGGTTCCAAACCAGATTTCCTGTGATTCTATACTAATAATTTTTGATATAACCCTTTGCTTCTTATAATGAGTGCGATATATGTTGTCAAGGCTGTTCTTCAAGAATTAAAATTGAAGTGAAAATTTAAACAAAAATAAAAGAATTTAGCAAAACCCATGCGTCTGGTTGTTTGACAGATGTCATCAGTGCAAAAGAACACTCCACTTAATCTCCACTCCAATTCTTATTAGAAGGGGGGGGGTTAAGAGGGGGAAACTTTTAAGGTCTATTACCAAGTTGGCTAGATTTATTTCCTAAACCAAGTCACTGCTTGGTTTTGTAAATTCAGAGGGCCAGGCTCTGCGTGGGCCATTGTGGTCCCGGACGACAGGGAGCCTTGGTTGCAAACATCCCATGTGACCTTGTGGGTGGTGGTGGTGGGCTGCTAGAGGGCCTGCGTGCAGCTGGGCCTCAGGCTGGCAAACCTGGTCATATGGCTGGTCCAGGCTCAGGCACCACTTGCTTCCGGGACTGCATGTGGGTCTTGCCTGGCTGTAGGGGTGTGAAGCACTAGAAGAGGAGGGTCAAGGGAGGGAAAGCTTTGCTCGGGCACCTCTGTACCTCATGCCTGTGATGGGAGGGTCTGGCCTCTCCCTAGCCCTGGGAGAAGTGGGGCCTCAGAGCTGGGAGCCCTGGCTTTGCTCCCTCTATGGTCCCCTGCAGAGGTGGCAAGGGTTCGCCCTTTTCCATACCCTGCGACGGGGGCCCTCCAGGTGTGTTGGGTGGGTGCAAGGTCCTTGCTGTGGCCATAAGGGTGTTGTGGGCCTGGGACCTGGGAGTGGGGGAGCTAGGCTGGAGCAGGTCCTTTTCAGAAGGGTGTTTGGGTCCTAGTGGCCCCGTCAGGGCAGA
>NW_005363247.1:5392382-5393039 GCF_000412655.1 Myotis brandtii
CCAGGCCTCTCCTCGGGGCTGGGGGGGTGAGCATCGCTGCTCTCTCACACAGCGTTCAGAGCAGGGCTGTTTTACAGATCACAGGCGGCACTTCGAGAACACACACTACCAAAGGAGCTTTTTCTTCCCGTATTAATAAAGCCAGATCTTTTAAAATAATACCTCCCCCCCCCTGCCTTCCCCAGCCCCAAACAGGCCCTTTTCAGGCTATCGAGTCACTTTTAGAAGCAATTGGCAAAGTTTTGCTTTCAAGTTGCTATCTAGAAGTCTCCAGGTCCCCACCCGACTCCTTTAAAAACGCATTAACGAGCTCCTACACTCCAACCAGCTTGGAGTGTGGATACTCCAGGCAGAGCACAGTTCAGGCAATGCCGTGCGTTCTGTGGAGAAGCCCTGCAGGTCCATGATCCCAGCCAGCCCACCTGCAGACTGCCGGAGCCCTACCACAGGGCATGTGGAGTGTGGAGTCCCTGCTGCCCTCCAACTGGTCCCACTCAGAAATGTCCCTCATCCTCCCACCGCACTCGGAGCTCTGTCTTTGTACCTAGGGTAACCCAAGGCAGTCGGGTCAGATTTAACCACTGATCGCCTCCCAAGAAGTCCTCGGGCTGATGGAGGAGCTGCGGGGATTGGGGTGGGGTGGGCTGCAGCCAGGGC
>NW_005363247.1:5393102-5393942 GCF_000412655.1 Myotis brandtii
GCCCAGCTGTGTCACCAAGAGCTCCCCTCTTTCCTGCTTTTCTCCAAATGAGATGTAAATATATTCATTACAGTGTGATCCCTCTGATGAAAACAGATAAACATTTTCATAGGTCAGATACGTATTTTTTCAATTAATTTCAATATGGAGGCCCAAGCACAAGGCACCCAGTGTGGGACTGGCCGGAAACCGAAGCCTGGATTTGAGGAGGCACTTGCTCCAGGGCCCAGAGGTGTCAGTACTAACGTGGCTGTGCCAGGCAGGCTGGAGTGTCACCCACTGCCCACTGCCTGGGAGTCCCTGGGGCCTTGCCCCCTCCCCCGCAAAGAGCCAGCGCAGGAAGAGGAGCAGCCCATCCCAGGCCTCACAGAGTCCCCCTCAGGCTCAGGCTAAAAACCGGGAGGCCCTGCGCTGGGCCCCAGGGAGGAGGAAGGGGTGCTCCGCGCCTGGGCTGGGCGGGCAGGCTGGGGGCTGGCAGCAGTGCGCTTCCCCTCTGCTGTCTCCGTGGTGGCTGGGGCAGTCCTAGGCATTACACACAGAGACAGTCGTCTTCAGAGGTCTCTGTGTGTCTCAGCCAGAGAGACAGAGCCTCCCCGGGACTCAGGGGCCTTGCGGGCGTCCTCGGGGCAGGACAGGCGGCTTTCTCTAGCTGTGCGTCCTGGGAAGGGTTAGGAGCCCAGATCCAGGCATCAGAGCCACGGCGTGAGCCTCTGGCCACCAGGAATCGCCCTTGGGGCTCCGATCTGCAGGCTGCGGGGCAGGGCTGACCAGTGGGCCCAGGCGCGGGGCCGCCCGGCAGTGAGTGCCGAGGGCAGCTCCACAGCAGCCAGGCTGCCCCTC
>NW_005363247.1:5393956-5394347 GCF_000412655.1 Myotis brandtii
CGGAGGCAGGGGGACTGGGCGAGGCAGGGCCCACGGGTCCCACGGCCAGCGACCTGCCTCTGCACAGAGCGGCCCACGCAGGAGGACTCCCCTCTGGAAACTACCTGTGACATATGCAAGTCAAGCGTCCCCTTTCCCACCGAAACACCGGCGGAGCCACCAGAACTCTAAGGGTTTTGAAGTCCGTTTAAACCTTAAAACATCAGAAAGGCCATCCCGGGCGCGCTTTCCTGCGGGAATCTCTGGGGAGTGCGGCTGTGCCTCCTCGGAGGCCGGACAGGAACCGGCGCGAGGGGGTTCCAATACGACCTTTGCCCCGACGGGCACACCCCAATCTGCTACCAGGCGTGGCGGGTCCCCGGGGCGGGGTGGGAGTGGGGGAGGGGGTGAG
>NW_005363247.1:5394672-5399318 GCF_000412655.1 Myotis brandtii
TCCTCCTCCTTCTCCTCCTCCTTCTCCTCCTCCTTTCTCCTCCTTCTCCTCCTCCTCCTCCTCCTCCTCCTCCTCCCTCTCCCTCTCCCTCTCCCAGGCAGTCCTTACATCTCCCACAGTGTAGCGTCACCTCCAGAAGCTCCTTGGTCCCTCAGGACAAATCGCCTGGATGCGCATCTGCAGAGGGGGAAGCACGGAGGAGCGTGGGGTGGGTGTGCAGGAGTCACAAGTGGCAACTAATAAAACTCTTGTTAGAGGGCCTGCTCGGCGTCCGCCGCGTCACTGCGCCTTTAACTTGGAAAGCCAAAGAGTTGTATTCCTAAATGAGTTAAAGACCCATTTACCTCTGTCGTGTTCTATTCATCAAGCCACAAGTTGAGAGTTCCTAACATGAAACTATTTGTTTGCTTACACAACCAGCTGGGCGCAATTTCACGTCTGAGATATCTATCTGAAAGCGCCTCTCATTTATTATCTCTCCCTGTCAGCGAAGCCATTTCCCAGCTCCCCCTCCCCCTTTGGAGATTATTTATTTATTTGTCTATCTGTTTATTTACTGATTTATTTATTTGTGGTGGGACTTCTTTGCCTGGGAGGACCTGGGCGAGGAGGGCTCCCCGGGCGCGACTGCTGCCTGCGTGGCTTGCGCTGCTCCCGGAGCTGGGACAGGGTGCGGCAGAGGCTCCCTCGCCACCGCTGGCCCCGCCCGTGTGCGGGCAGCCGATGGGCCTGGCCAGACACAGCTGCCTGTCTCCCTGGATGTCCCCCTGCTAGCTCTCCCCAAAGGAAGCCTCAACCACCTGTGCAAGGCGAGAATGGAAGGGAGGCACGGGAGGGGGGCCTAGGAACCTCTCCCGGAGTTGGGGGCCCAGGACACGGCTTTGAGATAGGCTTTCACAAAGCCTCACCTAGTCCCAAGGGGCCAATTTCCTCTTCGGGCCGGAGCTGGAGTGAGTAACCAAGATGTAAATAGTTGTGTGATGGGTTGGGGGAGGGGGCAGCGCATTTATTGTGTGTGCGGAGGGGAGAAGGCTGCACGTGGTTTCAATTTTAAAGCACAAAGAAATAACATGCAACGCAGAAAGAGGTTTGTGAATGTAATTGAGAGGAAAGAAAACAATTAACACGGTGCAAGGTGGCACACTCCACCCCTCGCCTTCTCTCCTGCCCCAATTTTGAGAAATCCGGATCTTGTCCATAGAGTAGGTCTAGGCAGTTGGATCCGGCTGATAAGGGAATCTCTGATGGAGATCACAGTGATGGGTGGATAATGGTGTCTATCCGTCTCCTAGTCTGCTAAGGCCTTCTCCAACCAGGCTGGAAGCAAGGGATCAAATCCCCAAGTCCAGCATCTTAAATGTCCCCGGTTGTAAAGATGGAAAGGAGAAGGGGTGTCTGCAAGGGAGGGGAGAGGGAGAAGGAGAGAGAGATAGCGAGGGATTTCTTTAAGGCAGACCAGGCTGGTCTCTGCAGGCTATCCTATTGTGTTGATTTACGAAGACATTTGCTGTATATAACGTTTAAGGCTGATAATATCATTGCGCAGCCAGATAAATAAAGCGTTGGCCCAATGGTGGGGTCAGCGATCGATCTCTGGGCTCAGAGGAAAACGGAGAGAGACAGGGTCGAGCACGAGGCTCTGTCTGTGTGCTTGTCAGTCGGCAGGCGGGAGCCCGAGTGTGTGTGTGAGCGGCAGGGTCTGCCAGAGAGAACCACGTCTTCAGCTGGCCAAGAGGCTCATTAGCATTCCCAGCCCATGGACCTGCGCTGACAACTAACAGAGATATCCCGCTCACCACCCGGCCTCCTCTCCTTTTGTCTTCAGATCTGGAGGAGAAAAAGATTTCTCGGTGGAAGCTGGAGCCTGAACTTCCATGTGGCTGTTGGAGATTCAGGCTATTTAAAAAAAAAAAAAAAGGAGGTTCCAGGATCTTGCCTGATCGTTCACTCTGCTTTTAAAAAACTTCCTTCCTAAAGAAGGAACTTTTTTGCTTTTCTCTCTCAAAGTGTAACATGCTGTGGAAACTCCAAACTTAAATGAGAGAGAAGATGTCCTCTGAAAACATTTTGCCATTTCTCCTTGCTGACACTGCGGAGAGGTGGATGTTTATATGTTTGGCTCACATGCACATGTGAAGTTGGTACTTTCAGTTAAAGACTTCTAGAGCATAGCAACCAGGGATTCTTTGAGCTTTTTTGTTTCTCTTCTTTTTCTGCTTTTTTTTTGTCATGATAAAGTTCATTTTCTTTTCTACAATAAATGTCCTATTTTATCACTCTCCCTTGTTTAAATAAAGTACAATGTTCAAAATTAAATGGACCTAATTTTGTATTAACTATCAGAAAGAAGCAATTTCAGAGGCCTCCACTACTTTAAGAAACATTTTAAAATGAGACTCATTTATGAAGCTTTAATCACCTTATAACTATTTTGGGGAAAGTGTCTGTTAACCATATCACACAGGAATAAATATGTATCCACTTTGCTCTCCTGGATCCTGTGCCTTCAACTTCTTCTAAGGAGGCAGGTAGTTTTACATCAGAGTGTACAAATTATCCCATGTTGACAGATGTTTGTCACTTAGTAACTTCTTTCCAAGTTTTCCCCCTCCCCTACGCCTTCTTTCTAGCTTGCTTTGTTGTTTTAAAATATGCATGTCTCTCACTGGAATGCCAGTCACGAGTGCAAACTTTGTGTCCAACCTCCCACATGAAATGATCCTTTTAGAGGGAACTCGATATGTCTCAATCTGCACTTCACTCAAAGCCTCTGGGCACTGGCCACTCACTCACTGGTCCTGGCTCCAAAATAACTCAGCAGAAACGAGTTTCCAACCAAAAATCCCCTCGAATGTCTCCCAGGGAAGAAATATAGCTCCTATAATTAAAGGAGGCAACGGCCAGAGGGGGAATGCAGCCGGCAGCCAAAAAAAGTAAGAGTTTTATTTATTTGCTGATTGAACTTGGTTTGTCATAACCAGCAGGTTTATCCACACTGGAAGTGCTGGAGGTTTGTACTGTGTGTGCACAAGAGGGAGAGGTGGGGAGGGAAGAAAGGGGAAGAGAGAATGATGTGGAATAGGCAGAATGAAAGAGACAAGGGCAACAACATTGGGAGGGAGAAAATGATCTCTGTGGACCATGTAATGTAGGAAACTTCCTAACACCAGATTTGCAGATTTGAGTAAAAACTTGCAGCTGAGAAATATGGGGGATGGGGAACTCAGAGGAGATGAGGGGATAATTGTAGTTAACTCTTAAATGTGGGGTATCATCAGGAAAAGGAAGGCTCTGTTTTCCCTAGAAAACTAGTGGGACAGCAGGAAAATTATGAGCTGTGCTGTGTGTGGCGGTTTTGGTGTGTGTGGGGGGTGGAATTATAACCAGAGGAACTGCAGAGAAGGGAAGAAGTTTCAGGACTCAAAGCAGAAGTGTCATGGAGCTAGGAGCCCTCCACCATCCTTGGCAAAAGTTGCCTAGTAAGTGTGGGGTGTGAAATCTTCTCTAGAAGACACCAGGTTTGCTTCTTATCTTAATGATGTTTACCTATCTGAGCTGATACTGGCATTAGACGCAGGTATAGGATGATTGGACGCACAGGATGAAGAGCACCTCCCAATCTCTTCAGACCCCCCCCCCAAAAAAAAGCTTCAAAAACAGAAGGAGTACTCAGACAGGGCAGCTCATTTCTATTAAAAAGGCAAAACTTTAGCACTGATGAAAAACAGATGAATTTTTTCTCCCTCTCTCTGAAACAGTTACTCTCCTTCACTGATGTGAAGTGACGTCAGCAATGCCTGTCCTATCCCCTTGGAGAGAAGGGAGTGAGGAGGAGGGGATGGAGGGAAGGAGCTGGAAGAAAGGGCTACAGAAAAAGAGAAAGAGCTGGGCAGAGAGAAGAGGATGGAGGGAGGGCTGGGGAGGCGAGAATAAGAATGAATATCCTACACGTTGGGCCAAAATTCCACAAAGAGTGGGCAAAACAATGCTTTAGAAGCTGATGATGGATAGGACACCTTTCTCTACCCTCACCCGATCTACATATTCTAACATATGGAAAGCTTACAGGCCCGTGCACTTATAGAAGCCGATAATGCATTAGCTCTCAGCAATATTTACAGCACCACTTTTAATACACACCAGATGGTTCGCGACTGTGCCGCCTCAGCCAGCTACACTCCTCGATTTTACTCGGCGGCACTTTGTTGCAATTACGCTCCATGCTGAGACCAATTTTATTGGTGACCTATTTTTCATATTTGCAGCATTTTATGTTTTGGTGTTTTGTTTTGTTTTTTAAACCCTCCTCTCTGGCCTTTTTGTAAGGGCAGCGCTCAAGAAGGGAGAGCTTAGGAGGACGGCGGGGCTGTCTAGGTGGATATTAATATTTATCATGATGTTACCTACCTCGGGCTTCAGTAAGTAAACCCGATAGACATAAGTACTCCGGTCATTATGTTTGTTCACTCACCCCCCTGTCTGTCAGACCCCCACGGACGGTCTACCCGGCGCGCTGGCCTCAGAGTCAATACCTCGGACCATAAATATTGTATTCCATTAATTATCACGCCACCGGCTGCTCCTGGGCACCGGCATCCTCGAGCGACGCAGGGCAAATGAGGACGCGTCCTGCGCGTGTTGCGAGG
>NW_005363247.1:5399409-5400847 GCF_000412655.1 Myotis brandtii
GGGGAGTGCAGCGGGGAAGCCCGGCGCCACCGGGAGCGCTCAGTACCTGTTATCTCGCCACGCAGAAGGCCGCAGGGAGAATCCCATTTGGCACGCAGGGAAAGGCTTTCAACTTTATCTCCCGCCATGTAAATATCCCCGAGTGCCCGGCTGAGGGACTTTGTTTTGCACAGAACAATGTAAATATCGTATTTGCTGCAACGCAGGTGTGCTCTTCCTACCTAAACTCCTCCCCCCCTCGCTCATAGTAACTCTTTATGCCCCCTTCCCCTGGTTAAAAAAAAAAATCACAGATGTTTACTTTATTGATATAACCTATACCATGGTTAGGCTGAGAATAATATGCCTCAGCTAACAGTCATTTAGCAAATAATAGAGGCGTTCTGGATGCTTTCCAACGCTACACATGTACTTGGTCATAAAATGATACGTGAAAAAATTAACATCTGCTTTCCTAAAATAAAGTATGCCAAGTAGCTTTTTATGAATGCTTTCCTCATTTTAAAAAGAAATATGGAGAGATAAACTGGCACCCAGATGTATAGCATATTTATAATGGGTTTAGGAGTTAAAGGTAGCTATTCATTGCACAAGCCATTTAAAAACTGACGGTTTAAAAGCTACTTAACCCCAGACATCTTCGAATCCTGAAGAGTCTTCCAAATTTTATTATTTAAAGAGGAATTTACTGTAATTTAATTGCATATCAAGGCAGAACTGTGTGCAAGTCAGGGCCCCGCAGCCTGGCCTCCGCCGAAATTCCAACTTGCCTTTTATTCGCCTACTTTCCCAGCGAGGTTCCCAGGCCCTTAGCAGGCAGAGCTGGAAAGTTGAGTTGGGCTCTTTTTTGTTGTTGTTTAATTCCACTATTAGGAAATGAGGCCTACCTTTGAATTATTTCATTAGGATTTGGCCTTTTGGGGGAAGGGGTGGGAACCATAATCATTAGTGGCTTTTTATTATTTCTACAATAAATGGCTAGATTCTTTGTTGAATAAGCTGCTTGAATGTTTTGCAGATGTTCTACTTAGACCAAATCTGACCCCCTGTTTCCTCCCAAATAAGTCGCTTAAAACTCTCCCACCGGTGCCGGTGCGAGGACTCCGCGGCACCCTCCCCATCCCGGCAAGTTTATAAAGTGTAGGCCATATTCTTATGAAATTTCCACCTCGCTGCACACACGCACGCACACAAATACATTCACACGCACTCCCACTCCCACCCACTGCGCCTCTGAGCGTGGCCGAGGGTAAAGGAGGAGGAAAAAAGACCCGAAACTGGTGAGGCGGAATGGCAAGGAGGCGGGAAGCCACGCAGTGGTTACACCCCCGAGCGGAGGCGCGCCCTCCCGGGGCCCCTCGCCCCCCTTTGAGCCTTTGGTGGAAACGAGGGGGGTGGCCCAGGTCTGTTTCCCCCAAAGTGATGGGAATCTGCGTTT
>NW_005363247.1:5401193-5417945 GCF_000412655.1 Myotis brandtii
GCAGAAACGGCTCCTTTCTGAGTGACAGGACTCCTTTTCAAAGGGCAAGCAGGAGAGGCTGAAGCAGCTCCTAATGTGAATGGGAGAATGTTCAAGGTTCCGAAGAGTTACTCCCCCGCCCCCCTTTTAGGACAGGGATCTTTTTTCTTTTCTTTCGTCTTTCTTTCCTTCTTCCTTCCTTCCTTCCTTCCTTCCTCCTTCCTTCCTTCCTTCCTTCCTTCCTTCCTTCCTTCCTTCCTTCCTTCCTTCCTTCCTTCCTTTTCATTAAGGTATGAAGTGCCTGTGCAAACGTGTCTTGTGTGTCTCAGGATAAAGGATGAACCATTAACTTTAAACAATCTTGTTGGGTTGATAAAAATGACTGAAACCTTTTCACATGATTTTGTGACTCACTGGCCAGAGTGCTTATGGCAGCAGAGGAGTCCGGGTGGCACATTGGTGAGGCAAACAAAGGACTATCTGACAAAGTCCTCCCTCACCCCAGTGACAAACCTGTCACATCTTTACTCCTTACCAGAAAAGAGATGGGCTCCTTGTTTCAGCCACCTCCCAGGTGCCTGAGATGGCTCTGTGAGAAACCAGCTTGGGGCAGGCAGCCTCCTCTCTCGCACAGAGTCTTAGAAGCCTGCCTGTACTTACCATTTAACCTTAGAAACACGTGGGTTATCTCCCTTCTCAGCCCCAGCTTGTTTTCCTTAGTTACTGAAGGACCTGCCTGATGGAGAAGAAAACCTGCCTCTGAAATAGATTGAAACCCACAGTTCCAGTTGTTTGTTGTTGTTACCGTGATTATGATGGTTATTATGTCACCCCCTCCTTTTTGCACTTGATCTGATGAGAGAACTTTTTAAAAGAGTGTGAAATGAAGGACACAAAGACAGTATATTAATGAAAAGAAGAAAGTGGCCCTTTTAATGAGAACTAAAGAAAACGCAAATGTAGATGAAGTGTACCGTAAAAGCTGCTTCAAAGTCTATCTTAATTCCCTTGGGCTCAGCCATCGCGAACTTGTGATAATTGGGAGTTCTCTCGCGGAGGTGCGGCGGCCGCGGGGTGGGGAGGGATGCAGATGCGCCTCCCTCCCCGCCCTGTCATTCCAAACACTTTGGAGACCGGACAGAGCCCGGCCCTGGCTACTTCGCTCTCAAATGCTACCTTTCCCTTCCAAGTAATTTTTCTTTCTCAGCAACAGCACTCACCTCACCGAGGGCGCTTCATCCTCTGCCCTCCTCCACCCCCCACCCCCATCCCCGCTGCTGGTTGGTATAGACTGGGCCATATTCTAGGTTTTGACTATTATTTTGTGATCAACTCTGTTTAATTTTCTATTTATTTTCGGACCTCAGCCTTTCTGGATCACACAAGTCCCCACAAGCAGCACAGCAATAAATCCGAACAAAAATAAGACGGATTTCCTCATCGATGTGTAATAAAGTTAAAGGACATTGTTTTGTCAGACAAGCGCTAAGTAGAGAATAAATCTCAGAGTCTGGGGAACAAACGGAGCGCTGCTGGCATGTGTGTAAATTTACTTTTAAAAGCGATAAATCAACGTTAAATTAAACAGCTGGGCACCCTGTCGAGGGGAAGGTTCCCTGTTTAAGAAGACCGTGATGGGAGAAATGTGCTATTTAACAAGACACCAAAAAAGGTTAAATTTTTATGTTATCCGAGGGAAGACTGGCCTGGGAACCTGTCTGAAGCTCAGAGAGGAAGCGGGAAAGAAGAGGCAGCCTGAATTGGACCTACTTTCCATGCTGAGGTCTTTACACATGTTTTCAGCCATAGGGAGACAAGGAGGTTTCCTAGAACCCTTGCAGATATTTTGTAAATTGTCGACGAAGCTCTGACATTCCCTCTGCGTTGGCTTAAGTTTGCTGGGTGGGCTGGGATGTTTGTAGGATTCTTTCTGTAAAATACTAGAACCTATGGAGATATTTTAATAAGCACGAGGAGCATTTTCTTGTCTCATGTTTCCTTTATTCTCAATGCGGATGTTTTACACAGTAAATAGCCTAGAAGGAAGATAAAGAGACCTGTTATTTCCTATCTATTATGCCTGTTTTCATGGAGAAGCAAACCTGAGACTGAGTAGCATTTAAAGCTCAACTGTAATGGTTTAATATTTATTTTCAAAGGTTTGTGTTTGTTTTTTTTTGGGGGGGTGTATGTGTATGTGTATGTATGTGTGTGTTTTCTAAACAAAATACTTCACTGGGAAAAATTGTATGTGTGGGGTGGAGGCAGGGCAGAACAATAGAAAACCCAAGCTCTGGCTGGTAGTCTGAGAACAATGTGAATCAATGAGTTATTACAAAGGCAATATTCAATAGCAGGAAATCAGGAGTAGTTTAAGGCTAGCATGTCTGTACACTGGATCCCCCAACCCCAATCTTAAAATGAAATTCCAAAAAGACTCAACAGAAGTACTTTTAAAAGCAGACATATTTTTGAGATGAGCCCTCTTAGTCTTTTGAATTTAGATCGACTGGTTTAACTGAAGAATATGGGGTTCTTGTTTATACAGAAACCAGCAGATTACTCTTTACTTTCTTCATATCACAATCCCAGAAGCATTGCCTTGTTAACCCAGTTCCTCAGAATATTCATGTAATTAGGTACATCCATTCAAATCTAAAAAATAAAAAAGGTGCTGTTTTACCCCCAAAGCCACAAACCAACAGGAGTATTTGGTCGAATTCTAGCTACCTTTGATTTTCTTCAGCCTAAGGAAATATCTAAGATGCAGTTGCCTGTGGAAGAATAAAGTTATATGTGATGTTTAGCAGGCAGCATTCAGTTCCCATGACCATCCATGGCTTGTTCAGGAACTCTGTGGCTCATGCCACTCGGAGATAGCTGGAATCGCCTGTCAGGAGGCCCTTGGGCAGCCTTGTAAACTCAGAATGACTTCTCAAACCCTGCTGGTATTCATGTAATTAGGTACATCCATTCAAATCTAAAAAAATAAAAAAGGTGCTGTTTTACCCCCAAAGCCACAAACCAACAGGAGTATTTGGTCGAATTCTAGCTACCTTTGATTTTCTTCAGCCTAAGGAAATATCTAAGATGCAGTTGCCTGTGGAAGAATAAAGTTATATGTGATGTTTAGCAGGCAGCATTCAGTTCCCATGACCATCCATGGCTTGTTCAGGAACTCTGTGGCTCATGCCACTCGGAGATAGCTGGAATCGCCTGTCAGGAGGCCCTTGGGCAGCCTTGTAAACTCAGAATGACTTCTCAAACCCTGCTGGGTCTTCCCTGCGCTGTGCTTTCCTCTGCGCTGAAGCCCTGGGAGTCATGTCAGTCCAAGGTGAGCCTTTCAGGCACTGCTCTTTGTCCCCATATGGAGAGGAAGGTGCAGAATTAGACACTAGGCTGGTTTGGGGGTTGGGGGTGCTGGAAACGGGAAGGCCACTTGTTCTAATTAAAGACAATAAGCAACCCTGGAGGAGCTGTCCTTTAGCCTTAGCTTGCGGCAGGAAGGGTCTGTCTCACCTCAGTGGTTAAGTTTGTTTGAGCTGGCTGCTGGGGTGAAAAGCAGAAACCTGCAGGCAGCGCTGGGCTCAGGTGAAACTGGGCCCGTGCCGGTGGTTAAGTCGCAGCAGGTGCATCTTCAAGTCCTCCCTTTGCCTCCCAGTTCCCTGGTCTGTCTGTACTCTGTGCTGGACTCCGGGGCGCATTTTGATTCTAACTTTGCTTGCTAGATGGCGCTCGGTGTCTCAGGACCTTCCATTTCAGAATTAAAGCCGCTTTTTAGCACCGTTGTTCTCAACTACTCGTGGGCATTTGATTAGCACAGTGCTGGTAATGCTAGTATTGCCGTTGTTTTTGTCACTCTTGTTCACTTTATGATGAAGGTAGCATCCAAGTGGGAACTGCCCATCTTCATCTGTATAATAAAATTGAGTGCAACTGTGCACCTGAATTTAGGGCACATTTGTGGCTCAATGGCTAGGTCTGATACATTTTAAAGCACTTCAGTAACTTTTCCTTAAGCTATCTGATCGAGGTTCTCAGGAAGAAGATAAATCAGCAAGTCCAGATGGGTATTTACAATCCTTGAGGTTTACCACCAGGGTCCTCCTCTGGCTCCCACCACTACTGCCCACTCCTATTTCAGGATGAATTAAGCCAGTCATAGGGAACTTACTACTTTCACTTATCACTATGGTATATAATTAATCGATTCTAAAATAATTGTAATTTGTTTAAAGCCCAGATATTAACATTTATGTCCATAGTGAGATATGTTTTAATATTAGTAATACAAGCTGCCAAAAAGCTTGTTTCCCATGAAGGATGATTTGTGGATTCTGATGTATATTTACTTTAATCACTATTCAAAACACTTTTGGCGGGGGGGACTCCTTTGTGTTGAAGCACAATGAGATGGAAAATCAATAGTTCTAAGTTTCTGATGGAAAAAATTAAGACGAGCCAAAAGGACCTGTGTATTGTTTTGTCCAATGAAGATGTCACTCTCACAGCACCCACCACTCTCCTACTATTGTGTGTCCCTTAAAGAAAAGGTTGCAGGTAAGGAAGGCAAATGAAAGGAAAGAAAAAAGAAAGAAAACCTCTATGCAGACATTTTACAAAACCTTTAACAAAAGAGAGTTTAACTTGTTCCTTGCTTTTAGGATTTAGAGAGCCCATTTGTATAGATATGTTCCACCTTTGGGAAAATCAATAACAATCAAAGCGGAGCGGTTTGGAAACCTTTTGTCAAAACTTGACTGCTTTGGTGAGGAACCCCGCAAAGTCTCTCTCTAGGTGTTAGGCTGAAACTAGCAGGCGCTGAAAACCTAAAGCGGAAAATTTACAACTTGATCAGCCCCAGCCACACACCAAAAAACCTGCTACTGGTGCAAACATATGTTCCAGATTAAGTTAAGCAAATGGCTCTCCTTTTGTCAGGGTTGAAAGTTGATCATGAAAATTCAAATTTGAATGAGTTGTGCTTCCAGTGGATCAGCGAATCCTCAAAGGTTTATAAATCCCTCCCAACTCTTAACTCAAGAAACTTCATATATTTTATTACCTTCTTGAGAGCCTAGTTTAGACTCTCCTGCCAATTTAACACAATCGGGTATTACTTTCTGGGAACACACATAGTTTTAAAAGTGGCTAAGTGAAAAACTGGGTGCGTTCTTCCCTCTAATGTTAAACTGCTAATGTGTAACTGAGTGGCTCTAATGCTTTGTCTGTTTTCTCACATATATAGTAACTTTAAAAAGCAGAAATTAAATGGTTGAATTTATTTTAAAGTTACTTTAAAGTTTGGTTTGCCAGAGGAGTAGGTGATTTTTTTTACAGCATGATATAAAATAAAGCAGTGTTCCCAAAGCCTTTAATTATGTCGAGGAAAGGAATTATGGTGTTTTTTTTTTATGGGGGTAACTGTCTTTTGCAACCTCACTGTGGTCATCCAACCATTTCCCAGCTCAATAATTTGAAGACCAAAGTGGCTACTAAGATGTCTTATAAGGAAGTTTAGAATTCACTCTGGACTTTCTAAGACAGCTAGCTCCCTGGGTGAGTTGCAGAGGGTGGAGCAAGGCAGCAGACACCTCTGGTCCCTTTCTATCTGGTCTCGGAGTCCCCAGTAGTTCCCTCTCCTACCTCCCCCGTGTCGTCCTGCAGACTTTAACCAATACTGTCATGTTGAAGTTTGGTAGTTATTGTTTACATTTCTCCCTTTCCCAAGGGGTCTTGGCAAGTGTTTAAGAGATTATTGATTTCCAAGAAACCAAATAAAGAAGCCTGTTCTTTTATAACATATGAAATACACACTTTTCTTTAACTAAATAGGCAGTGTATATTTGACGTTGACAAATGAGCAAGAGACAAGGAAACTTATTTTAAAAGACGTTTTAGGGAAAAACGCGGATAGAGCAGCTGCAATCCCCTAGAAAACTAAAGTTGGAATTAAAGGAAAAGCTTGATAAAAGGGGAGGGGATGCTCTCTATCCTGTAAAGTGTTTTAAAGTTCATTGAACACAAACAGGTGGTGAGCAAACATCATTGGAGACGCTCCTTTTGGGGGAGGGGACCTAGTCAGTATGACTCAGTGTTTTATTTTTTTTTTTAAAAGAACTTCTTGTACTTCTTTTCTCCACATTTTTTTTTTCTCTGATAAAGTGGTTCTGAAATATCCACCCAGGTCTGAGAGTTTCTGATTTACTTTGAATAACCCAGAAAATCCATTCTGAAATTGAGTCAACAATGCACTTTTTCTAAAAGTAAGAAATTCCTGATTATTTAAATAGACATCTTAGCTACCCCATCCCGTAGTTCATAAGGAAAATCCCCAAGTGAAGGAAAGAGATTCCCCAAAACCCAGATTGAGGGAACAAGTGCTAGGCACCCAGGAGTTCAGTGAAGTGCTATCTCTCCCACCCGCATCTCCACAATTGCCCTGCACCACTAAAGCAAAGCGCTACGTCCTGCCCCACACCCAGTTCCCTGCTTTTGCTCCTGAACCTCTGGAAGGTGAGAGTGAAATATATTATTTATCCAAAGATGGAAGCTCAGTTCATGGACCAAGCTCCTGAAAATTACACCAGCAAAAGACATGCAAACATTAGGGAGAGATTTCAGTTGCTGGTTCGGATCTTGGGAGGTGCACCCCAGGTTAGGATATTCGAGTCTCCAAGTTAACTATTATTCAACAGGTCCCCGTTGCTGTCCTGCACACTGCAGCTGTCAAACTGCCTCAACGTGACTTCCCCACCGTTTTTTTCCGTAGGAGGATCATGCCGCTAGTTTAAGCAGCTCCCGCAGTGGCCCAGTTTCTCTAGTAGCACGGACTTGTCTTAGTATTTGAGCAAAACGACTCTTGTGACTTAAGAATGACCAAAGTAGGAGGAAAAATTATCTTCGGGGAAAACTCAACAGTGACTTTGCACACTAAAAAGGGAGCAAAAACTTTGTGTAAGCAGCGCTGTATGAGAAAGATTAAATTGTTAACCCATGAAGTATTTAGTAAAATGTGTGTCTTAAAGGACATGAAATTACAGTGTTTTGAAGCTAACTTGTTACGTGGAGGAAGCACGAAAATATTTTATTGTAATATTATGTCAAGTAGAGAATAATTTTATACTGAAATTATTGTACATGTTACTATAAAAAAGCAAGTTTGAAATCGGTTTATTAAGCCTATTTTATAGGAAAGAAACCCCTTAATTTAAGACACTAGGGTTCTCTCTATTTTTCACCTTCCCTGCCCTTTCTTGTGAAGTTTGGATTAAGTTGGTTTGAAACTATTTTTTCTACAATTGATATTTAAATAAAAACTTGTTCCTGGCCATCTCGCCTGCTCTAAATGTAATATTTTCGCCTTCAAAGTCAGGTCAAGGGAGTAGATGACTAGAATAGGGTTGCAGTGGGAGGGAAGATATTTCACTCAAAGCCAAAAAGTAAGATGAGTTTCAATAAGGCAAAGTGCAATTTGAAATCTTTACAAACTAGCCTTGTCCTAGGAGTGGTGACTTGAGTGTTTCCAGGGAGACATGAAATGAAAGATACCGCAGGGACGTGATCTTCCTTTACCATACTCCTCTTAGCGCGACAGTTAAAAGGAAGCAGACAGGGGGAGTGTTGAAATTTGCAGATTGGAGTTGGTCTGCACGTAGGAGGCGAGGTGGTGGTGGGTACTGAGCCAGGCGCGCCCCCTTTTTAGTGCTGTCAAATAAGTGGCTGTCAGGCTCCTCAGCGGGCGCTGGCTCGGGCTGCACAGCTCCCTCCCTCGGGGAGGTGATTAGCCGGTACCTGGGTGCGCCAGCCCCACCGACGGCTCTGACCCGGCAGCGCCTGGGGACCTAGGGTCGGTGGGTCTGGGCGTACGTCTCCTCTAACACAGGTCTCTCGCGACGGAGATCATCAGCCCAGGGAGAAAGTACAGACCTATTGCCCTGGAGCGGCGCAGATTTGGCCAGCTATGGGGTGGTAGTGAAAAGTTGGCCAAAGAAAGTTGTGGGGTAAGACTTCTACCGCGAAAATGACGGAGAGTGGCGCTGCTTTCATTATAAAGGAGATGCAAATTCGGGGAGCAGGCAAATGGCGTGTCAACTCCATTTGGGGCACTGTTAACACCAGGCTTGGAGCAAGCAAGACGCACCACCCATACAGTGCATACTTAAAAACAACAACAACAACAACTCATAGTCGCTTTGGGCTCAGATCCTAAGATTTTAAGGGCTAGTTTCCTATGGTGAGGTAGTGGTGGGAGAGAGCAGTCAGGGGCAGATTTGGGGGTCCTGGGGGAGGGAAGGGGGAAGGGGCGCGCCGAGCGCTGTCCATGGTGCTGGGCAGACCGCGGCTCCATTTCACTGTACCCAGACACAGCTCAGGTGCACTTGAGCGGAAGAGAAACCAACAATCCGTGCGGCTGAGAATTTTTTTCTCTCCCCGTGAATGTGGAAAGTACGCATGTGGAGGTACGATTTCAACAGCACTCTAGGGGAGTTCTACGTCCTTTCGCAGCCTGCACTGCTTAGGCAGACAACGGGGTTAACTGGTCATTTATAGGATGGCTTCCTCCTTAAAGCGTTCCGTTTTTTCAAAGTAATGTAACCATCAATTCTTGATGTAAAAGTGAAGAGGAAGGCGGGAAGGAAAAGGGTGATTTGAGATTTTAAACATATCCAAAGGCACCTAGCTATTTCCAGATCTGATAGAATACAAAAGCACAGCACGACTTAACATGAGCTTATGGAGAAAGTATTTAAAATATATAGATTCAATTTCATGTCAATAATTCTCTAAAAGCCACGTTGCCCAATTGCTGCATTTATATATTTTTTTTCAGCAAGAATGCAAGGAGCGATATACCTATTGTAGTGTATGTGTGTAAATTTGAAATGGCTAAGACTTTATTCTAAGTTCTAAACAACTGCAATCTATTAACAAATTGTGATTTCTTAAAAGACAGGTGACCAGAAAGAAAGCAGGATACAGATACAAATTATTTCAAATTTTCATAAAGAACTAAATTGAAACATAAGCTACCTAGTAGATGAATCACTTTAAAAATGTTTTTACAAACAGGTGTAAAACACATGCTTTTACAAAAGTGTGTGTATACACACACATAATCATGTGACACAACTGCAGGTAGAATACTATGTTTGGTCAAACTAGAAATATGAAAGAAAAAACAGAACAAAATTTATCTTAATTGTGTTAATCATGAAAATGTTAGTCTCAGTAACTTGAATCCATGTGACAATGAAGAAGGGAAAGGACAGGAATTCAAACAGCTGACACAATGATCAGCAGCAACTGACAGCATCTCATATGATATTTGATATCAAGCACTAGATCAATATTTGTGAGATCAATGCAATTTTAATGGTTTTCTTTCAAAACTGTATGAAAGCCAAATTGTGACACTGTGCTAGGGTTATTTTTAGAGCTGGTTATTCCAGGGGATGATATTAAGTAATTTACTGAGGCAAAGCAAAAGCAAAAAAAGAATTAAAAAACACTCACAGGCAGGCAGAAGGGGTCAATGCGGGAGGGGGGGGGCGAAGGGGACATATGTAATATTTTCAACAATAAAGATTTAAAAAACTCACAAAACACCCCCCTAAACCCACACCACCATAACAAACCATTAATATTTCTTAAGTTGATAAATCCTGATTATGTAAGTACCCAGGAAAGTTATAAACATTTATTAGGAAAACATTGATGATTAAAAACAAACAAAAAATAAACCTTTGGAAAAAATATTTGGAGGTACATGAAGATGAACTGGATCAGAGATACTTTTTTCAGACACAATGGGATTAGGTGGCACTTGAGCCAAAAGAAATGAAAAATGATAAAAAGAGAATATCTAGGCCTTTCAGCTCTAGGGTCAATCCCTTCATGTGTGGAATTCAGTGGGAAATAACAGATTTCTCTGTGCCCAGGCAGAGTATAAAACTGAGAGCCTTCCGTGAAACTCATAGCCAGGTTCCCATAAAGGTCAAATAAAGAAAAAAAAAGTAATTAGGTATACATGTCGCCTATTACTTCCCCTTTAAGAATTTATACCTTAAAAAATAGAATGCAAGTTCATCTAACTCAGAGGCACATAGGTCCTCAACCTATAAACCTTTAGTCATCTAGGAGGATTTTACTAGTACTTTTTATCTTTGTCTTTATTTCTTAGACAGTAGCATTAATTCATTCGCTTACCAACTCATTTTGTTTGATAAAAATGCTAACCTTGTATGTATTTGTTTTTGCAGACTCAATTTTGAGGAATTTTCACCAAGAAGAATCCAAGAGCTTCAGTACAAACAGCAATTTCTGGGGAGGTAGATGATGGGGGTGGCCCAAGAGGGAGTATAACTAGGTGAACATTTCAGTAAGGTGAGATGGGGTGACTCCCCAGTAGTGTTCCTGATAAGCAGATTTTTAAACTTTTAGACTAAAAGAAAAAAAAGTCTTTCATTTGTAATTCAACTTTAATTAAAAACTTGGGGGAAATTGATTTTTTTCACTTGAAGTAGTTTAGGAAACTTCTGATACCTGACCTAAAGACCGCTCATCCTTCAAGGTAGAGAGTATTTCAAAACTATGCAATTCTTAAACTTTTCTGCTCCATGTTTCTTTTTCCTAACATTTTTCTTGATGACAGTATAATGCCTGATAAACTGTTATGATACAAACAAATCACTTCAAATAAAAGGCATTTTTATTATATGCTTTTAAATGAAACTCATATCTAAGCCCTTGTGCAGTAGAGTTAAATCATGCACCCAGTGTATTCCCGAATAGCCTAGGTAAGGTTTTATTTTCCAGGATTTTAATAACTTACAACAAACAATCACTCTCTGCATGTGTCTCTATGCTCCATTGTATTTCAAGTCTGGCAGATTGCCTACAAACTAAAGACACCAACAATTTAAATAAACTTTTCTTTAATGATATAAAGCCACTTTATACACAAACATAGATTATATACAAAGAGAATCTACAGATACAAATGAACTTGAGGCATTAAAAATTTTTATTTCAATGCCTTGCAGAATTTGAACATGAAAAATTTATTCAAAAGAAAATAAGTTTACAAACAGTCCTGATGACCAACATACATTGAGTACCTACTATGTTACAGGTACTGAAAAGACATACTATATATATTATCTATTTCTGGTGAAATGGGCATATGCATTTCATGGCTGAATATGTATACGTATGTGGCATATATACATATTTTTCTATTAGGTCTTTAACATAACCCTGAGTTATTTCAAAGAAATAAACTTTATATTCAATTGTAGTTAATTCAGACTTCATTTTGGCTAAGCATAATTTGACCAATAATTTTTCCCCCTCATAGCATGAAGGACAGTACTTAGAATTTAAAAGTTTAGTGTTCCCAAAATGCTGCTCTTCTTAAGTCACTTTGAAGTAATGCTAGTGAGTCTAAGATCCAGATCTACATGTTAATCTCTAGTTTTGCCTTCAAACAGAATTCAGTTACAAAGAACTTGGAAAGATTTTGAATCTATTCAGGAGAGGAAAACTCTTTAATTTTCTGAGGAGTAAAAACTCCCCAAGAAACTTCATATAGCTTCTTAGATTTTGCTTAGCATACGTGATAAAACATTGATTGTTGCAGTTTGGTGACCCATGAAATTTGGGGGTTAGTTTTCTCTTCAGACCAGAGCATATAATTATGCAAATAAAGAGCTGTCACTGATCTAGTGAAATACTCACAAACACATGCACTCTGAAATTGGACAGAAAAGTGAAAATGGTTGGTGATGTGATGGTGCCATGATTTGTTTTCCTGCCAAGTTTCTATCCAAGTTCATTATTCAAATTGTAAACTTTAAAAGAGACATATCATTCTTAGGGTGTTGGTTGTCTTTTCATTTCAGATTCTTTGTATTGGTATTGCAGTCTGGCTGCAAAGTACAGTTCAACATTATTTTACCTATGACAGTCTCTCATATTACCAGATGTAATAGCCAAGAAAGAAAAAGCTGAATGATCTGGAAAGATGCAGGTCCTCCCTTGATTTTTTTTCCTGGAAACATGTTTCATGTCTGTTTTAAATAGAACTCAACTCCAACAATACAAAAATATAGTGATTTTTTTTTTTGACAAATCTCAAGGCAAAGGAATGGGAAAAGTTTCCTAGAAGGCCTCATGGATTAAGTCAAATTTCCATTTTCAAGATTTTTACATTCAAGGGGAAAATTCTGGTCACTGCATGATATCCACTTAATGGTCAATCTTTGAGGATGATTTTCTCCTACCTAGCAATTAAAGCCCACTATATAATATTTGGTGACTTTAACCTTTATGGTTCATTTACAATTACTGCTCCTCTAAAACCTTTGTGCTAAGAATTAACAAGAGTTCTTCAATCTAACCATGCTCTTTGGCATTGAGGTCTCCCAATTCCAAAGTTACCGTCGCACAGGCTGTTGCATAATTTCAGATGTCATGGAGAGTCCCACTGATGAAATCTGAGAAGGCTCATGTCAGACCACTGACTGCTAAAGACATCACTACATGAAAGATCAGTGATGTGAAACTTTAAAAACATCGATCCAAATGAATCAATTAAATCAACATTCATCCCTCCTAAGTGTGAGGTTTAAAACTATCATTGTTGCTTTTTTTTTATAACCCTACATAGATTTTGAGATAAGCGCTGGAATGCTTTGATGGTTACTTCTATTCTTGAATCTCCGTTAATCGACTTTGTGCTATTTCCCTCTTTTCAACATCTTCCACTTGGTGTACATTCTTTACTTTTAGTACAGTGCTTGACAGTTGCAATGCTTTAAATCTAAAACCGTCTAACAAAGCTGACACTTTAGGTAGGGTAGCTTTAAGCTCTGTGAAGTGTTGATTAAAAACCCTTTCCCAGACTCAAACTGATCTTTTTGGAGATTAATAGAATATTAGATAAAAGGAAGACGAACAATTCAAGAGACTCCCACTCGGTCACTCCATACAAGGAAGGAAGGAAGGAAAGTATTCAATTTTTGAAAGCGAGTACCTCCTGGAGTCTTTTATTTTATATTATTACAGCCCCTATTAAGTAATCATAAAATAACCACCACTACTTTCCCTCCCTTTTCTGGCCACCCATATTTCAAAGATGAGAATATCACACATTTATTTAAAGACTTTTTTTTTTTCCTCTACAGTGGCATAGGCAAAGTTTTGGAGAAATTTTTAGGCTTTCTGTAAAGTAATATTTCTTAATGAATCAGGATTACAGACACCAAAATGAACCTGCCAATTTACAGTTACAGACAATGATTATGAGGAGACACAAATGTTTGGATTGAAACTCAGATAATCCAAGAAACATTAAAAAAAGCCAAAAACAACCACTAACTTATTAGCACTGATAATATAGTTAACATATTTTGTCACCCACACTCTCTCAAAGGAGTTATAGGTTTTGAAGAAGGAAAAGCTGTAAAATAAATGTAAGAAAGATATTTTCAGATTAGACTGTGTAATACATCAGGGATTTATATTGGGATTTGGGAACAATTTAATCTCGCCACACTCCTTTTGGAAAACATAGTTGTTTACTGTATACTAAGGTGTATTTTATAAAATGATTAACAATGGGTTCAAATTTCCTTGTAGCTAAGGAGATATTTTAGATATTAAAAACAAATGTATTAAAAAATGGTAGCTTTGTGAAAGGTCCAAGCCAAATAGTGACTCAACCAGAGTTAGGATATTATCTTACAGCAACAATAATAGTAATACTAAACAGCTATAAGGTTTAAAATATTGATGAATGGTATCCCATCATGCAAGTTTCTGCTTTTATTAACATCTACACATGAATAAATGAACTTTTGAACAAGAATAACACACCACTGCTTGTTGGGAAAATTGTTTTTATTTTAAAATGGCAAACAGAAATATATAATATATAGGAAACTCCTGTGCTTTACTTTTGGTATACACAATAATGTAATCCAGGTTGAAGCACAAGGTGGAAACTTGAGAAAAATACAATTATTACAAGTAGACTCCCCCCGTCCCCTTCAAATATCATAAAAACTTTTAATGGCTGCCTGGTTAGGTACCTTTAGAAAGTTCCAAAGCATTGCAATATCTAGCTTTTTAAGTTTTAACAGGATGATTTTGAATCTCAGATTTATCAACAACTCTGCTCCCCATTCCACTTGCTGTAAGAACCGAGTATATAATTAAAAAGAAAATCCACATCCTAAATGTAAACCTCTACTCTCCAAAAAAACACAAAACAAACCCTGTCTAAAGAAACCAAATTGGGGAGATCAGAGCAAAAATATTAACACTTGTCGCCTTGAAGCAGAAGAGCTGCTACCAACTGATCATTGTTACTCCAGCAAAATTGTGGTGAAGATATTATTACATTTATACCAACAGACCTATAATCAACAGGTTAAGAAAGCCTACATTGCAAAGAATCTTCTCAGTTATCAGTTGGAGGTCTGGGATGGTTTGCCTAGCTCTCTTCCGGTGGCCACAGCTCAGATTCACAGGTAGAAATTACATTTACACAGCTTAAGATTGCAAATAGCTCTATAGATAGTTAAATAAGGCCTAACAACCCGGTAGTTTTAAACTATTAAAGGCAATTTAACAGTGATTTACTCTAGTTAAAAGTAACGGTTTTTTAAGAAGAGAGGTGAGAAAATCTAAGAAACAGGAGTGATTTGGTTTATAAGCTGAGCATATTTACTTTGCTCTAATTCAGCTGCAGAAGCATCACAAATTTAGCATCTCATAAGTGCTGATTTTAAAAAAAAGGCAACAGAATTAGTTTCCCGTGAATATTTTCATGTTTTGGAAACACAGTTTATAACACTTTGAAAAATATATTCAATCTACATCAATTCTCAAATCCTCTCAATGGAAGTTACCTCTTTCATACAGTTCACCATTACTTCTAGAATAGAAAAGACTGCAGACCGAAGGGCTTGGCATTGTTGGGGTTACACATTTTAACTTATCCAGAAGCTAGATAATATGATGTTTTGATTTTTCCTATGTTGTTTCTAAAATAACTCGGAAAGTATATGCATATATGATCATTGAAAAATATCACTTTAATTTGCCATTCTTAAAACTACATGAACTAGTAACTATATTTGTATACCAAAGATGTTATCAATTTTAAAACGTTGCTGAAATCAGTTCATAATATAAAAACATTTGACTCATGAGGTGGTTATTTTAAGTTATTTTTTTTCTGAGGAGGCAGACAATTCTAAGTCATTTTGGGTACATTTTATCATGTCCTCAAGTAAGGCGGTCATATTGTTGCATATACTTCACAAACAAATGAAGATTAAATTCAGATCCTCATCTATTAGAAACAGAATCCTCACTAGGTAATTAAATTCTTCAAGTAATTAAAATGATAATGTTAAGATTTAATATTTGATGTAAAAGTCAGCAAAATCTTAACTTATTTTACCTCTTATATTTCACAGTGTTGGCCAGATCTTAGCTGGATTAAAATAGTTAATAGCTGAAAGTGTAGGGCACAACCCTACAGAGGAAGTGGACTGCTAAAAGTTGTATCACTGGATTGAGAGGAGAAAAATCTTTCACAGCAGGTCTTTCCCTTTCTGTTGGAGCAGAAAACTAAAAGAATCATTTTAGCCCACTTAGCCTTCCAGAAGGAAAGGCTCAAGAGTACACGGGTACATTTTCCCGATGACGATAAAAATTCTGTCCCTAAAAGGGTCTAACTCCATGAAAGATCAGAATAGATCATTCTAGTCAGGATTAACAAACTTTACCCACATTAAGATTAAAAAAGCAAAATTTAAGTATGCTATCTAAATTACAATGCCACTCAATATACATTATATTTTAAAAAGTAAAGTCAATTCTAATGATAAAGTTGGAAATTCCATTGAAAAGGGGGCCTTCACACATGTACTTAAAGATTTGTTCCACGTTATGTTTTAGAGACTTGTGTAAAAAATGTCATATTCAACTGGCAAAGATTTTCAGCGGTAATGTGCATTCAGTACTTCATAGATTTTTTTATGCAAAGTTTTTCTTCTGGTCTGGAAATGAAAATAGATCGTTAGGGAGAGAACCATTTGCGCTCCCCAAACTACAATACATCATGGCATTCATGCTCTGAATTTAAATTTGGCTTTTCTGGGTGTGAGGGGGCAACTTCCTTAAAAAAGGAGGCCTAAGACGCCCTCAGTGAAAAACCTACTGAAAAGGGAAGTTTGAAGTCTAGAATAAAAGTTTGCTTCTGCTGGGAGAGGGGAAAAAAATAAACGTGATTAAGGGGGGCCTGGCCGGGGCGGGGAGGCAGCGCGAAGCCGAGCTCGGCCCGCAGGAAGCAGACCGGTGAACCCATATTGCTTTGACAGTTGCACTCATCTAGAAATAATGCAAAACGCTATTTAGATGTATATATCACGACCCTGTGCTCTGGGAAGAAAACAATCTAATGAGGGGCTGGGCGTCTGCTCGCTGGCGACGAGCGGCGAGGGGCCGGCGGTGCAGGCTCGAGTGTGCGTCCCGGCGTCCCGCCCCGTCGCGCTCGCGCTGCTCTTACAGCTCTTCGTGCTTGATGCGGTGCGAGCGCCGCGCCAGCGCCGGCTTCAGGGAGCTGCTCTTGGCCTCAGAGGCTTCGGCAAAGAATTTGAAAATAGACGGGAAGCTCTTCCAGGAAGTGAGCTCGTGACGGTCGGTGCCTGCAAAAAACACAGACTCGGTTACGAGGGGCCTCGTTCCGAGCCGAGGCGC
>NW_005363247.1:5418452-5455169 GCF_000412655.1 Myotis brandtii
CACTCCCTCTCCCGCCTCGAAACCACCCACTTCCCCAGGCTCTGCGCGCGCGCGGGGATTGGTTTCCCCTGTGCGCGAAATGCGGCTTCTGCACCCACCCAGGGCACCCATGTTTCCCTGCTTTCCAGCAGGAAAACTCAAATCGGATTTTTCTTGCCTCTTCAGGAAGTGTGCTGTTAGGAGGTCACTAGACCAAACTGTATGGGATGCTTAATGAAGGACCAGATGCAAAAGACACTTTGCCTATAAGTGTCCTAGAAGGCTACATTTTTATTTATTATTATTTTTTACAGATTTTAGGGGGCAGTTTTTGAAAAGCTAAGAAAAATGTTTCAAGGCAGTGACTACTAAAAGAGCATCTAGACCTTTTTTTTTCAGGAGAAATCCAACTTACAAAACACACGCTTGTCAACTTATGGGGTTATTTTATTTTACTACAGCTTCTCTCTGTGGCTTCAATTTAATAGTAATGCACAATATTTTTCAAGTCAAATCTACCTACAGTTTAACAGGCAAACAAAACAGATGTAGACATAACAGGTGAGGTCATTAATCTGTTTTTGACTCCTTGTGATAGCTCATATCATTTCACCAGTAGATTCACAACTGAACAATTTTTAAATTAAAAAAAAAATGCCGAAACCGGTTTGGCTCAGTGCATAGAGCGTCGGCCTGCGGACTGAAGGGTCCCGGGTTCGATTCCGGTCAGGGGCATGTACCTTGGTTGCGGGCACATCCCCGGTGAGAGATGTGCAGGAGGCGACTGATTGATGTTTCTCTCTCATCAATGTTTCTGGCTCTCTCTCTCTCTCCCTTCCTCTCTGTAAAAAATCAATAAAATATATTAAAAAAAAATAATAATAGTAAGACTCTCCCATAGAAATAATGAGTGAGTAGCTTTAAGACAGTTGAAATCTCTTCCTAGATCACTCAATTATGCAGAGAGATACTGCCTGGAAGTCTCCAGATTCAGGGCCTCTGTCTGATACTTTAACATTGTTAATGATAATTCTTTAGTCTGTAATAGTAGGTCATTGCTATGGTTACTCTACAATGGTGCAACACTTTGCTTTCCCCTTCAGCTATTTGCTGAGACCTGGTAACCACATTTGTTGCCTAGCAACAGTTTTGTGACAGTATCACAATCTCAGAGTTACAACAATAAGGATGCTATGGCTGCAGTTGACCAGAGAGCAGAAAGCTACAATCTGTGCATGTGACTTAGCTGTGGGAGCTGGCCCTAGGAAAGAGCCCCTCTCTCTATAGGTCCCCTCACAAGGATGCTCTCTATCCTCTTCTCCTTTGCAGATCCACCTTATAAACCTGCATTTGAAACTAGGATCCAGTATTGAAGACATATCCTTGAGAAATATCTCCCAACACTACTGTATTCAGACTTTAAAAAAAAAATGAGGTCATTTCTCTATGTGCTTACTCATTTTGGGCAAAATTAAATGTTATTCAATGGGAGAGAGGGTTTATCCAGGCAAATCCTAAAGTGACTGACTGGATTTTGACAAGTCTTGGTACATGCCCTTGGCCCGAATCGAACCTGGGACCCTTGAGTCCGCAGGCCAAACCGGTTAGGGCGATTTTGACAAGTCTTAACATAATTCTTGGTATAAGAAATTACACATATGCCTGTCTGCATCAATAGGTGTGTAAAATTTCAAGTTCTTTAAAGTATATGTAACATCCAGATATTTATCATTATAATTTTGAATTTGGAGGCATTTATATTCTCTGAACCCAACTGAGCAGTTCTACACATGGTCAGACATATCAACTTTAAATAATATTTTGTGGGTATATCTAGAAGGAGGCCCAGTTTCTGGAAAGGTTTATGAAATACCTGTCCCTATTTCTATAGTACTTGCAACTCTAGTTTCATTTCAACAATAACTGCTAATTGCACTTATAATGATGATAAAATATTTTAAAATCAATTGTATTTCTTCTTTTTGAAAGTCTATTCTCAGTTGCATACTTCATGGCTAGCCCCAAACAGAGTAAGAAAAAAAAAAAGGTGTTAATTGTCTCTTTTCCTTCTCATTTCCCATGCTTCCAGGCTCATTTGGCATTTCCTCCATAGTGATCACACTTACACTTACTAGTGTTACCAAGACTATGATCAATTTGTAAGCTATCTCACGGAGCTCTTCTCATAATTCCTTCCACCCCCTGAAAACCAATTCAATCTATGAATCTAGAGGGACCTGAGGAGTCAATGGTCTGAAGCAATTTTAACTCCTTTATTTATTTTTTTCTTTTCTAGTGACAATCTTTCTGAAGGATGAACAAATTTCCCTGGTGATAAAATCACTACAAAGGCTTTTTAGTTTTAGCTTATGATTACTCTCTGCTTGATTAGTCCTTGGCTGAAAAGACCAAAGTCCCTGAGATAACCAAGTATCTGCACTGGCTCTCAACATTGACTCTTGTAATTTAAGAGTATAAATAATGAGAATGTGTACTCTGTCAGAGGAAGGGAAATTGCTAAGAATAAAAGTAATAAGCAAGGTGGGTTAGAAACTGAATTACAGAGAATGGCATGGGGGAGGGAGAATTCTCCCTAAACGAAGGAATATTTTATAGAAATAATGGCTTACTTTTTAAAATTTTTGAAAGTAGATTTTTAATAATTTAAAAATAGCATTTCTACATTAGGTAAATGCATGTCCATCTGGAACTGCATATACACATTTCAAGAACATGTTTTAAGACCATTTAAAAAATTCAGGACCAAAGTTCAATGAAAATACAAATTTATATGACTATCCACCCATGGCAATGCTTAGAGAATGGAAACTTTCAAGAGCAGCTTTCTAGTATTTAAAGCATACACCACTTTAGAGGAAATTATCCCACTAGGGCAGAAACACTAGGCCCGTGGTCGGCAAACTGCGGCTCTCGAGCCACATGCGGCTCTTTGGCCCCTTGAGTGTGGCTCTTCCACAAAATACCATGTGCGGGTGCATGTACAGTGTGATTGAAACTTCGTGGCCCATGCGCAGAAGTCGGTTTTTGGCCTGGGCGAGTCTATTTTGAAGAAGTACTGTTGATATTTGGCTCTGTTGACTAATGAGTTTGCTGACCACTGCACTAGGCCATTAAATTATCTATTCATAAAAGGATAAAAAAGAAAAGTTTAGGCCAATAAAAAAAGCAGCCATTTATTAATAAGCTGCAATGATGTGTAAGTGACATGGAAACTAGTCCATTTCGCATTACCATGCTATTTAAAGGAGACGACATAGTCTGATAGTCAGAGCCTGGTGTTTCCTCTACCACAGCTTTACCCTGATCAAAAAGCTCCTCTTTTTAGGGATTGTGACTCTTTCCACTTTTCAAACCACCATTTTCTTTTCTTTTTTAAAAAATATATTTTTATTGATTCCAGAGAAGAAAGGAAAGGAATAGAGATACAGAAACATCAATGATGAGAGAGAATAATTGATCAGCTGCTTCCTGTACTCCTCACACTGGGGTTCGAGTGAGTCTGCAGTCCGGTCATGTGCCCTGACTGGGAATCAAACTGTGATCTCCTGAGCCATGCCAGTTGGGCCAAACATCATTTTCTTAATATAGAGAGGCCCCCACAATGTAGGGAATAAAGGGTTTTCTCATATTTAAATGTCTGCCATGTTCTCAGGGAATGATTTTTTAATCCTTTGGATTGAGAGGCTTGTTCGTATTGGATAAGTCACCTTTGGTCTCCCAATCCATAAAGTCAAGTCAGTATTAAAAGAAAATGTACAGGATCATAGTGCTTTATTATGAAAAAGTGCTTTGCTCAGTCTCAATCAGTGGGTCTCAATGGGCATAGTAGTGGCCTCTGGGGCATTTTGGAAATTTGCAGTGATGTTTTTGGTGGTCAAAACATTTACTGGAAGATTTTTAGCATTTACTGGGAGAAGGCCTGGAGTGGTGGACATCCTGCAGTTTGCAGGGCAGTACAGCACTATGAATTGTTCTGTACCCTACATGGATTTTAAATATTCCACCAGCTATATGTACATGTAGCTGAAAAACTTATTTATAATTAGATGGGCTTAGAATTTAGATCTGTTTAACAAACAGTCAAAGTATTTTTGGCATTATTTTAACATACACAGAATTTCCCAGGAATCCAACCATCATGTAAACTGAAGGGATTTTGTACTTTATGTTGTTCAGAATATTACCAAGAGTGGTTTACCACATGAGAAAATCTCATCACCAATGGCATCACTGTCCACTGCACCTGAGTTGCCAATAAACACACCTGCCTTTGTAGCTGTCAAACTCATGGTGATGCTATACACTGGCCCAAGTATCTGACTACCATATTATGCCTTCTCATGTAGCTTTTTCTGAACACTTTAAATATTGATATGCACATTATTTTTATTATAAGCTTCTTTTTCTTTTATTCTTCCTATATGTTTACTAGTACGTTACAATAGTAGATGGGTTATGTTATTTTTAGATTTTATTTCAGGATAGTAAAAGCAATGTATAATCTTTGTTGTAATAGAAGGTATTTAGATGATCAAGGGTCAGCTTAAATAAAAATGAATAGTTAATTCTTTTTTTATCACATTAGAGATTAATTTTCCTTATAATCTGAACCCTAGTCTATCTCTTTTATGCTTATACAGACAAAGAACATCTTTTATTTCTCTTAACGTTTCTTCTAAAAATACTGTTTATCAATGATGTTGTTCTGTGTGAAATAATCAAAAGGTAGGGGAGAGGGGACCTTCCAATTAAAATACTACACTGAATATCTACCCTTTATCTATCACTTGTTTTAAAACATGAACTGCAGCAATTTTCAAAACTGTAAAGATAGCACAAATGGTCGAAAGAATTAGGAACTTTAAGTATGAAGGATGAAACTATGAATCATATAAGAAAGATAAAATTGCTAAAATGTTTCATTTGTTTTCCCAAAAGACTATATATTTAAGAAAAAGTGTCTTATAATGGAACTGAGAAAGAGGGAGACTACATTTATGTAACAGCATTTAGAAATTAAAGAAAAATGGGTGGAAATAGCACTGAGAGTAGAATTCTCAAAGAACAAGCTAAGAGAGAAGAAAACATTGCGTATCTTCTGTCTGGTCTATTCCCCTTACTTTTTGTGATGGCTTCAATCCAATTGTTTCTTACAAACCTGCTTTGTCCACACTCCTCTTCACTTGGTCTTAGTACTTATATTGGAAGAAGTAGGTTATTTACTTCTTCAATGAATCTTTTAATAAAGTGAAGAATTCTCTGGGAAAGTAAATAATCATTCTTTAAATGATATTATTCACACACACACACAAGATTTGCTAGAGATGAGGCTTACTAATACAATTGGATGGATGGTCTAAAAGTAAGTTCTCACTAAAGAGATAATTTGGAAGAATTCCTTGGTCAGCCATTTATTATTCTAATTATTGCTAGTCACCTTATTTTTACATGGTCCTAGACCCGTGGTCGGCAAACTGCGGCTCGCGAGCCACATGCGGCTCTTTGGCTCCTTGAGTGTGGCTCTTCCTAAGCCTTAGGAGTACCCTAATAAAGTTAATAACAATGTACCTACCTATATAGTTTAAGTTTAAAAAATTTGGCTCTCAAAAGAACTTTCAATCGTTGTACTGTTGATATTTGGCTCTGTTGACTAATGAGTTTGCTGACCACTGTCCTAGACCAAAAGGTCATGGAATAATTTCTATAGTCTATCCATAATTTACATTTGAGGGGAATGGCCTAGAATAGGGAATATAACTGTTTATAAAGTCATCTGTGAATATGAAGTATCATTTTTTTATCTTTGTTTCAGGGTGGAAAAGCTAGCATGTGCCCTAACCCTCTCATTGACACTCCCTCTCCCCTACCCCCTCACAATGAAAGAATTAGTTTTTAAAGCAAAAGAAAATGAATACATTTTATGTTTCCTATGATAAAAGGTGAGAGAAAAAACCTAGAAAGATATGCAACATTAACAGGATAACTTGTCTATGATATTTTCAAAATGACAAGGCTTGATTTTAAAAATTGATCTTTAACAAGAAAAAGAAATATGGGCAATTAGGAAATAATGAAGACCCTGTCAATATAGCTATGTTGATAATAACAGGTAAGGGAATTCTTGAGAAAATCTAATATATAAAAATCAGGAGGTCTGTAATATGCATTACTGAGTCCCAGCGGGATTAGCTAATGAATTTATGAGCTCACCAGCAGTTATTTTTAGAAAGTTATAAAGAATTAGAGAAATACCAGAGCACTGAAAAATAATGTGCCTTCTAAAAGATATAAAATATAACTACTAAAATTCATTTTAAAATGAATTCTAGAGCTTCTAAGGAGAACATCATTAAAAAACCCAAACTTTCCAATATTTGAACAGTGAAGGGTGCCTAAAGGAGACTCTCCCAGTCAGAAGCACTAGTGTGGACTCAGCCACACTGGGGGCAGGTAATAAACGAAGTGGGGTGAGGTGTTCACATGGCTCAAGAAACATGTTGCATTGCCTTGTTAAATTACTTGTGTAAGATACAGGCAAGTCCCTTACCACTGCTAACCACTGTTGCAAGCCCTGTAAAGCTGAGACTGTTGAGACCCTAAAAGAAAGTCATCAAGCTTGACCAGAGAGATAACAGGGAAGCTGAAACAAACATAAAATCAGTGGTAGAAATTTTTAGGTCATTTGCAGCTTCTGGAGCAGTCTGTCCTTTCCTTCAGCCTCTTGTCAATCTCTCTCACATTGAATCTGGCAGACCCCTTTAATAAACCATCTCCTAACTAATAAAAAATGGACACATTTTTATTGCTTCAATGACCTATTAAACCCAGAAAGTTGGTGTAGAAGTGCTTTCTTTGGTTTTAATTCTTGTCTCACACAGTACTCTTACTGTTGCCAAAAGCTTGGCCTCCAAGATATTGTTTCCCTTTAAAATTTGAGCCCAGGGATGGGCAAAAGCTCTCTTTTCCCACTTTCCCTTTGTCATTTTCAAAAGTAACTTTAACAAAGAATTGTAAGAGCACAGAGTACTATATAAGGTAATGCAAAGAACCAAACAATAGTTATTTCATAAGTACAGGTTTATGATTATTCCCAACACAATCAGCAAAGAGCTGAACTGGACCTCATGCTAGAATAAACTGTCAGAAAGGATTGGCCCGAGCTGGTTTGGCTCAGTGGACAGGGTGTCGGCTCTCTGACTGAAGGATCCCGGGTTTGATTCCAGTCAAGGGCATGTACCTTGGTTGCAGGCTCTATTCCCGGCCAGGGCGAGTGCGTGGGAGGCAACCAATGGATGTTGGTTGCCTCTCTGTCTCTCCCTTGCCCTTTCACTCTCTCTAAAAATCAATGAAAAAAATAAAAGTATCCTCAGGTGAGGATTAACAACAACAAAAGGACTGTTTGTTCCTATGTAGGTAGGTGTGGCTTATGGCTGCTAGTTTGTGTGTGTATGTATGTGTGTGTGTGAGAGAGAGAATAAACTACAAAATACTTATTTCTAAATAAAACAAAACCTTTACTAATTCAATCTAAATTTTTTGTTGTCCTCCTCTCTCAGTTGTGGATTCTACTCTATATTTTGTGAGCAGATACTTTTACCGGAGGTCCTGTGATTGGTTAATTTATACAGTCATACATGTATTTACTGTATGTCAGGTACTATTTCTGGAGCTGAGATACAGTGGTGAGCAAGATATATAATGGCTCTGCTCTGTAGCACACATGTTAGTAGGGATGACAGGCAGAAAGTCAGAAGCACTGTGAAGAAAACACAATAGGAGGATGTGAATAGATGAGAAGGAGGAGGAAGAAGAAGAGGAGGAGCAGGAGGATGAGGAGGAGGGACATGGAGGTGGTCCTCAGATCCTCAATTTAGATTGGATGGAGAAGACTTGTGACCTGAGACCTGAATGGCAAGAAGGCAGATGAAGTCTGGGGCGAGTGCTGCAGGCAGAAATCTGGAAGAACAAAAGCAGGGGCTCTGAGGCAGAGCTTGTTACGTGGAGAAATGGAAAAGTTGGAGTGACTGGAGAATGGCAGGTGAGGGGAAAGTGGTATTAGATGATTCAGAGAGGTGGGCAGCCTCTAAGCCATGTGAGGGCTCACAGGCCATAGTGACAAGTTTCAATTACATTCCAAGTGCAATGGTCTGTTTGCAGAGTTTCAAGCATTTTAAAAAGTACATTGGTTGGCGTGTGGTGAGTGGATTGTGGGGAGTTAGAATGATGGATTTAACCCTTCCTGACTGGATTTGAAACTCCTCCTACCGATACAACGTTCTCTGGGGCTCACTCTTCTACTACACACTTCAGAATATAAACCCACATACTGCTAGTTTACCTGAATGAATGAATGAATGAATAAGTGATACAATAATAGTGATATTCAGTAAGAGGTGAGAGTCTAATCTATAATATCTATAATAATAAAAGCATAATATGCTAATTAGACCAGATGTCCTTCCGGACAACCTTCCAGACAAAAGCTGGGACTGCGAGGGAAGCCCAGGTCCCAGGTGCTTTACAGAGGCTGGAGGGAGCCCGGGTCCTGGGTGCCAGAGGGAAGCCAGTGCCAGCAGCCTGGGAAAGGAAAGCCTACTCTTGCACAAATTTCATGCATCAGGCCTCTAGTACAATAGTATTTCAAAGTAGTGGGTAAAAAAATGGAGTTGAAGTAGAAACAGCATTTTCCTCAACAATCCTGCTCTTGTTATACATGCTGATATGTCTGGTTTCTCAGCCCTTAGAAGGAATGTAGTGGAAAGGTATTGGGACAGGGACTAAATGTAGCATTCCATTTCTGCATGCAGTCCAAGCTAACTGGTGGGCTTATTTTCCAGGAAGGCTTTTCCATTAAGGTTTTCATTTCTCTGAATGGACACAACATTCTCTTTACTTGAGCTCAAAGCCTCTCAGTCATCTTTGCTTTTTCCCCCTCCCTTGTTGGCTGCCTCCTGATCCAGTTAGCTACCAAATACTGACAAGTACACCTCAACAAAGTTTTTCAGTCTCTTTCTTCCTTTTCACCCCCCACTGTTATCACTCTAGATTTAATGACCTATCATTTAAAATCCAGAAACATCCTCCTAATTTCATTGCCTTCAGTCTCTCCTTCTCTATCTCATACACTATCTACCAGATGAAAATTTTAAAGTATAATTTGTCTTATATCTCTTCTTTGCTCAAAAATATCCAATGACTCTCTTAATTTCTCAAATTAAGTAGAAATTAATTAGGTTTAAAGTCCTTCATTCTCTGGTTCCAGTCTTCTTTTCTGGGTTCATCCTTCCACTCTTCTTCTATACTGGTAAGAATCCTCTATTCTCCCAGGCCCAGATCAATTGACATTGCATAAACCTTTTCAAAATCTGAGAAACTGGGCATCTGTGATTCTGGTGATTTTGAAGTCCAGCCAGAGAAGAGATAACCACTGTAAAGGTTTTGAAGGCAAGGATCAAACTTGATTCATTTTCAACACAGATTGATAAAATATACCTTATGCTGAAGTGTATGCTGGCTTTCAGAGTTACGAAATAAATTCCTCTAAAATTGTTATGTAATGGCAGTTGGATACTCTATAATTAAAGCTGAAGGAAGTAGATATACTTCCAATATACTGATGAGGGGATCCACAGTCCATTAGCAACTAGTTGATAAGCACTGACAAATACTGAAAGTATCTCCTAGGTCTTTTTAGCTGCTAAAATGTAAATATAGCTTAGAATCAAAAGAGGTTAGGAAAGTGTCAAAACTGAGAATTCCCAGGGAGTCAAACTTTAACTGTTCAAGAGCTTGCAAGATGGAGCTGACCTGGCCCAAATTTAGATGTAGACAGAAACATATCCTATCTAATAATAGACAAACACGGTAATTGACCGTACCTTCGCTACGCCTCCCATTGGCTAATCAGCACGACATGCAAATTAACCACCAACAAAGATGGCGGCTAATTTGCATACTGCAGGCAGGGCGGGCCAGTGCGAGCCGCCATCCGGGCCTCCGTGTGCTGCCTAAGCCACACCCCCAGCCGGGACCCCCGTGTGCGACCCTGGGTGGGCAGGACCCCCGTGTGCGGTCCTGGGCGGCGGGGCTTGGTGGCGCGATCGGCCTGAGGAAGCCCTATCCTTGCAGGGGCTGCTGGGGGCCCGATCAGAGACACAAACATGCAGGCCCAGCACCCAGCAGCCCCAGGCCCCGCCATCATGGTGCTGGGGCTGCTGGGGGGATCAGAGACACAAACCTCAAGGTGCTGGGGCTGCTCGGAGTATCAGAGACACAAAACCACAGGCCCTGCACCTAGCAGAACCAAGCCCCGCTACCGCGGTGCTGGGGCTGCTGGGGGCAGGATTGGAGACACAAACCTGCAGCCCCAAGCCCTGCCATCGTGGTGCTGGGGTTGCGGGGGAATCAGAGACTCAAACCCAAAGGACTGCCACCCAGCAGCCCCGGCACCCAGCAGACCCAAGCCCTGCCACCATGGCGCTGGGGCTGCTGGGGGCCGGATCAGAGGCACAAACCCGCAGGGGGGCCCTGAACCCAGCAGCACCAAGCCCTGCCACCACAGTGCTGGGGCTGCTGGGGGCAGGATTGGAGACAAACCCGCAGGGGCGGGCCGGCACCCAGCAGCCCCAAAGCCCACCACCTCGGCGCTGGGGCTGCTGAGGGCAGGTTCAGAGACACAAACCCTGCGAGCCCTGCACAGGACGGGTGCTCTGCTCCAGGCGAAGTGCTTTCCCTCCAACCCAGCTATCCCTGGGAGTTCGGCGTGGAGGGCGCTCTCCCTGGGAACCCGGAAATCCGCCTCTGGGGCGACTGTGCAGCAGCTATGCCTGGCGAGCCACAGAGAGGGTGACCTACCCATGCGGATGTGTACGCTGGCGGAGGCCACGCAGCTGCCATAGTTGAAGTCCTTGATGTAGGAGCGGGGGTAGTGGGGATCAGAGTGGGCCAGGTTGGCAATGGAACCCCAGCTCCCCACCGAATGACTACAGCACAAGGTCCTCAGCCACTTCCTGAGCAGCAGTCAGCCCCGACCGGGGATCAACCTGAAACCTAAGTAGGTGCCCTAGCAGAATGGAACCCAAACCTTTGCTGTAGCAGAGGAGCTCCGACCCACAGCAGGGGCCAGGACAGCTGACGAGTGCAGCGGTGGTGGCGGGAGCCTTTGCGGCAGCACTAAGGAGCAGCAAGCCGAGCGGGCAGGAAGCAGCAAGCAGGTGGGCGGTAAGGAGGGAGGGGTCCCGGACTGCGAGAGGGCACAGGCCGGGCTAAGGGACCCCCGAGCCATCCCCAGTGCACCGGGCCTTTAATCAAATATAAAATAAAAAGATGTGGAAAGGACCGTAGATAAAATTTCATATGAGAGTTTCATTTCACAGGTAAAATCTAAAGTTTAGAGAGGTTGTGATAGGCCGAAGTTACACAGGTATTTTGCTGTAATATAGTCAATATTTATAAATCAGTTAAGCACTGAAAATGAAAACAATTTTCAGTAGATGAACATCTAATTGCTTTAAGCTCCATGTCAATATTTATTTCCTCTAATAAATCACCTTTACTTCACACCAACTACTCCCTTTCTTTATGTTTCAGTATTTTGTATGTGGTGTGTATTAGATTACCATATATTTGCTTTGCTTAGCTAGTCATTCCATGTATTACAAATACCTTGCTTTATCTCTAAATCCTTTGGAGGTAATCCCTTAAAACTTTTTATTTCAGAAATCACGATTGAGGCTTAATACATGTTTGTTGTATAAACAACTGTCTGGGACAGAATTCATCAGAAAACTGATGCTGATTAAATGTTATTAAACATATAACAAAACAAAATCACAGAAAATTTCTATGGCTTTTACACTATTTTGATGATGATTTCCATTTTGAAATTAAGGAAATGGAGATGCATACAGAAGATCATGAAAGTAAAAACTTGTGAATTTACAAAGCAAAGTGCTGTTGGTATTCTGAAGACATTATTTTGTATTGTTTTGTCAGATTTTCAAAACCACAGCTCTTTACTTTGTAGTCAACAGGAAGAAGGAAGTGGAGAAAGGAGGAGGTTGTAAATTAGTCATTACAGATTATCCCAGTCACTTAATGATTTGAAATTGTAATAAAGCTTATAGGACAATTTTGGGAGAACTAATATATTTACAATACTGGGTCTTCCAATCAATGAACATGCTATATACTGCCATTTATTTAGATAATTTTTGATGCCTCTTAATAAAGTTTTATCATATTTTCCCAAATTGATACTTTGTACTTCATTTTTAGCTGCATTAATTCATAATTACATTTTTAGCTGCATTAATTCATAATTACATTTTTATTCTGAGATAATTATAGATTATATTCAGTTGTAAGAAATAACACAGATTGATCTTCTGTGTTCTAATTTCCCCCAATGGTAGTAACACCTTGTAAAAACCTTAGTAAAGCCCGGGCTGGTGTGACTAAGTGGGTTGGAGTGTCATCCTGTGCACCAAAATATTGCAGGTTTGATTCCCTGCAATGACACATGCCCAGGTTTTGGGCTTGATCCCTGGTAGGGGAATGCAGGAGGCAACCAACTGATGTTTCGCTCTCACATCAATGTTTCTCTCTTTCTCCCTCTCCCTTCCTCTCTCTATAAAAGTCAATATATATTTAAAAAAACAACCCCATAGTAAAATATAACATCCAGGATGGTGACAATGCTACAGAATATTTCCATCAGCATAAAGATCACTCACATTGCCCTTTTATAGCTACACCCATTTCCCTTCCAAACCCCTCCTTAACCCTCACAACCACTAATCAGTTTTTTTAAAAAAAATATTTTTATTGATTTAAGAGAGGAAGGGAGAGGGAGAGATAGAAACATCAATGATGAGAGAGAATCATTGATTGGCTGCCCCCTGGATGTCCCCTATTGAGGATCGAGCCCACAACCCGGGCATGTGCCCTTGACTGGAATTGAACCTGGGACCCTTCAGTCTGCAGGCTGGTGCTCTATCCACTGAGCCAAACCAGCCAGGGCTAATCTATTCTTTATTTCCATAATTTTGTCATTTCAAGAATCCTATATAATAAAGAGCTGATATGCTAATTAGACCAAACAGCAGAACGACCGTCCGGACATCCTTCCAGATGACCGTCTGGACGACCTACCGGATGAAGCCGGAGCTGCAAGGGCCGGCTAAGGCAGCCGGGGCTGCGAGGGCTGAGCCCCTTGCACGAATTTTGTGCATTGGGCCTCTAGTGTCATATAAATGCAACCATACAGTAACCTTTGAGATTGGCTTTCCAAAAAATTTAGCTTAATTCCCTGGAGGTTTTCCTAGGTTGTTGTGTGTATCAAAAGGTTGTTTCTTTTTATTGCTGAGTAGTATTCTGTGGTATGGATGTACCACACTTTAACTATTCCCCTGTTGAAGGGCATCTGGGTTGTTTCCAGTTTTTTGGCTATTACAAATAAAGCTGCTATAAACATTCATGTACAAATTTTCATGTGAAATAATTTTCATTTTTCTGGGATAAATGCTCAAGAGTGCAACTGCTGGGCTGTGTATTAATTGCATGTTTAGTTTTCCAAGAAACTGCCACATTGTTTTGAGTCATTGAACCACTTTACATTCCTTCCACTAATGTGTAAGTGATCTAGTTTCTTTGTATATTTGCCAGTGATGTATTAAAATTGGGTAGACTGATTCCTCCCACTTTAATCTTCTTCAAAATTGTTTAAGGTATTCTAGTTCCTTTGCTTTTCCATATAAATTTGAGAACAATCTTGTCTATATCTATTGACCTTGCCCCAAAAGGTATCCGCTTGAGCTCTAGAGGATCCAGAGACTAAAGTTAGTCATGCAGATGGTCAACCATTTTATTTCTTCTAGTCATATATTTAAAAAACTTTAAATTATACACTTAATAGCCTCAAATGTATTCATACCATTAACTAATGAGATGAGTAAAATATCACATAAAGCAAATTACAAATAACATAAAACTGGCATAAAATTACATTTTCAATGATGCAGTTGAAGAAAACCTAGCTGTCAGGTAGTATCATCTACCTGCTGACCACTGGTCATGAAGGCTCCCTGTCACCTGATGATGAACACTGGCAGCTTCTGGAGCAGTGGTTCTCAACCTTGGCTGCACGTTAGAATCACCTGGGAATCTTTTTAAAATCCTGATTTCTGGGCCCCATCCTCCGGAAATTCTGTTTCTTTGTTATTAATGTTGTGGCCTCACCCCATAACACTCCTGCGCTGAGCATCTGATCCCTGGTGGTCAGTGTGCATCATAGCGACCAGTCGTTCTGCTGTTTGGCCGATTTGCATATTATGCTTTTATTACATAGGATTATGAGTCACTGCATTGAGGTGATAAATGCAAACCAGTTGTGGAGAACAGATGCTTTTTTTGCTTGTATCCTTCATGTTTACTCATGACATAACACTACAGAGAAACTTGGGAGAAGTAATCCAGAGGACATAAAGATAATGTGTTTCAGGTGACCTGATAGTCTGTGATAGTCTGGCTTCCTCAAGAGACAAAATTAAGCACATCTAAAGGAATGGATGGATTGTTTCTCCTTTAGACAATTGTATTTTTTAAGATAACTATATTATTTTTATTTTTGCCCAATGAGAATTGAGCAATAGAAAGTCTGAGTTTATATTCCATGGCAAAAACTTGGGTGACAGATTATTTTTGACATTTTGGGGTCATTAATATGCTTTAATATCCATTCAAATTGTGAAGGCTAACAGGATATGTGCCCAAATAGATGGCTCTTCTATTTTAAAAAGGTGTGTGTAGTAGGGTGGAGGGGGTGGGGGGTGCCTAAAGGAATGTCTGGGAGGAAGGGCCAAGATAAAAAAAAATAGTGTTGACTTTACTCCGATATGTGCATAAATAGATTATAGAGGTCCCAAACTGGATGGCACATCTGTAAAACTTTCAGCCTACAAGCCTACATATGATACTCTAGCCACAGATCATCATCCATAAACAGCCCACAGCATATGGAGAATTTGTAAAATTCAATTTTAAGCAAGTTGATTTAAGTTGTAATATGATTGTAATATGTATTCCCAGTAATTATCATCATCATTAAGAAATGAAAGTTAAAAGAGTATTTACTATGTTCCTAGCACAGCATTAAGCACTTTAATACACTAATTAATGTAAACCTGAGAATGATTTTACCAAGGTGGTATTACTTTCACTTTGCTGAAGAAACTGGAGTCTGGTGAGGTTATGGAGTTTTCTAACAATCACAGTGCTAGTAAGTATGAACTTAAAATCCATGAATGCGGGACTTAGTTTTGTTCAACCTTTATTCCTATTGCCCTATAGCAGTGCTTGACGCATAGAGGCTCCTGACAAATATTTGTTGAAGTCATTGAGTCCAAATGCCAACCTCTTAAACTCTATAGTACAGGGCTATGAGAATATAAGCCTATTGATGGTTTCAGTTTAAAGCAGATGACTGCTTCTTTTTTTCTTGAAGTAATGAGACATACTGTATCAACTTGTGTTGGTACAGTAAGTGGAAAAATGATAGCTATCTTCGGTGTACCTATGTGGACTTCTAGAAGACATTTTGGTGCAACTAAGATTTTTTTCATTTTCATATTCTTTTCTTGAGCTGGTTAGCTTAAGTGTATAAAAGATTGGGTTTAAATAGTAAATGATTCACTTAATTCTATAAGGATAAATATATATTATTTGTGATTTCATATCTATCTATCATCTATCTATCTATCTATCATCTCTCTCTCTCTCTCTCTCTCTCTCTCTCTCTCTCTCTCTCTCTCTCTCTCTCACACACACACACACACACAACTGTAGACTGAATCATTTAAAGGATTCAGGAAAGTCCACAATTACTTCCTGTTTACCAAAGAGGAGTAAAATTGGAACATATGAATGGCCCAACAAAAGAATAGCCCCAACTGGAAAGTTTTTTTCTTAATGATGGGTCAATATTATACCAAAGATAAAAAGTATACAAACATTAATGCATTATCTATTTAATTTCTGTAGGCATTCATTTCTTCTCTTCATTTACTCATCAATTTCATCTTTTAAAAGCCAGATGAAAACCTGTTGTAAGATACAATTTTCTGATAATACTTTTAAAGGTGGACACTAAACACATAAGTTAGTGTAGCAGCCATGTCACCAAATAAAAATGATGACCCATGCCACAGTGATATGATAAGGAAGTAGTTAATGCAATACAGAGTGTTACTGTTAATGGCATAGGTTAGCATGGTACCGCTAAGATATCTCTGTATTCTGTTTTTCTATATGTATCATTATCTTTTTTTGCTAAAATATCAACGTGAGTGTATCCTGAGTATAGAAGATGAGCATTTGCTCTTAGCTGACAACTGATAGCAATCTTTCATAAACCGTGAATGCAAACCTATTGGAGAAAAGAGCCTCAAGGTCAATGCTCCTAATCTGAGAGAGTCAATCAACAGGTCATTTCCTAAACATGAGGTTTCTCTGTAACCATTCCAGACTTGTATTTTTCAAAAAAGAACAATTTTTCTCAACATAGCACATTAAGCTTCCAGTAGTTGTAACACGGAAAGCAACATTTTCAGGTTTATATAACTCACATCTCTTCTTGACATGAAATAATAGCCAAAAGGATAAGGGCAGCATCGGCCTCAGTGAAATAAATATACTGAACTATATAAAAATCTTGTTTCTTATCTTTTAAAAATTTATTTATTTTTGGTATTGATTTCAGAGAGAGGAAGGGAGAAAGAGATAGAAGAGAGAGAATCACTGATCGGCTGCCTCCTGCATGGCCCACACTGGGGATTGCAGAGACCAGCCTAAAATTATTGCTGAAAGGTTACAAAATCACCCTCTTTGCTTGCAAGATGGCTGCATATTAATCATGTGTCCTTGGTGACTCTCCCAAGTAAGGAGCTTATCACATCAACAGGGCACTCAATAGTCACAGGTAACACAGCCGGCTCTGTTCCTTATGAACTTGTCAATGATAAAGACAGTGTAAGAGTACTTTATTCCCAAAGAATTGGCAAAGCTTCCAGAGAATATTAAAAATTATAGTCCCAAAAGGACAGTTCAGTAAAAATTCACCAACCCTTTTTATTATGAAGACTACTAATATGAGTCATTACGTCCCAAGGCAGCAGAACTAATGAGCACATAATAATTTAAATTCTATGACATTTAAACAAAATATATGACAACGAAGTAACAAAAACAGGCAATGAGCCTAATGTTTTCTAAGAGTAAAAGGAGATAATGTAGCACTTTTTATTTGAGTTGGTTCAGAAAATACTTGACCTCTATGGTGAAGCCTGTGGTCCTTTCTATGTCCATGAACAGGCACTACTATACCACATAGTAATGGAGAATGATGTGGAGCCATTTGTTATGGCTTCTGTACCTCCTCAGCCTGAAAAGCCCTCCCTTCTTGTGTCTATACTTCTTTCTTAACAGATCATAGGAATGTACTTCCTACCTTAGAATGCCTAGCTGTGAGAACATCACATAAAATGCATTTTCCTCTCTTTGATATCATTGTATTTCTATTGCATTGTCCTTGTTCCTTTTAGCATGCTCATGCGTCCCCACATTTATTAGTTATCTTGACCGCCTATTGAACTGTTAATGCCTGTCTGTTCATTGAATTACTTGAACATACTCTTGGCATAAGAACCCTCCATTAAAAAAAAAAAAAACCCTGCCGAAACCGGTTTGGCTCAGTGGATAGAGCGTCGGCCTGCGGACTGAGGGGTCCCGGGTTCGATTCCGGTCAAGGGCATGTACCTGGGTTGCGGGCACATCCCCAGTGGGAGATGTGCAGGAGGCAGCTGATCGATGTTTCTCTCTCATCGATGTTTCTAACTCTCTATCTCTCTCCCTTCCTCTCTGTAAAAAATCAATAAAAAATATTTAAAAAAAAACAAAAAAAAAAAACCCAAAACCAAACCCTCCCTTGATAACTGCATAACTTTTATCACCACTTTCCTGTTTAGAAACTTTCCTTCTTAAAACCATTGATTAGTTTTCTGACTGAATCCGAGATCCATTTTTCTGTTCTTATGCCGGCAGCCTTCTGTTGCTAAAAGACACTGTTACTTTCCTTTCTCACTGGCATGTTAGCCATAGTTTCAGATCCACATTCCTATCATCACTCTATTTCTCTTTGTGTCTGCCTCCTCTTGAAAATATGTTTGTAGCTATGGTGCAGTGGAGAGCACTCCAGACTTGCAGATATAACCCGTGGGTGAGATGTCCAGTTCTAACACTTTCTAGCTTTAAAATTCTGTGCAAATTATCTGGCTGAGTCTCAGTTTCTTTATGTATAAAACTAGAGGCCTGGTGCACGAAATTCGTGCATGGGGGTGGGTGGGTTCCCTCAGCCCAGCCTGCACCCTCTCCAATTTGGGATCCCTCTCACAATCCAGGACTGCTGGCTCCCAACCACTCACCTGCCTGTCTGATTGCCCCTAACCGCTTCTGCCTGCCAGCCTGATCACCCCCTAACCACTCCCCTGCCAGCCTGATCAACGCCTAACTGCTCCCCTGCCAGCCCGGTCACCCCCAACTGCCCTCCCTGCAGGCCTGGTTGCCCCTAACTGTCCTCCCCTGCTGGCCCAGTCACTCCTAACTTCCTTCCCTTCCCAGCCTGGTCACTCCTAACTGCCCTCCCTTGCCAGCCCTGCCCTCCCCAGGCCTGGTCGCCCCTAACTGTCCTCCTCTGCTGGCCTGATCGCCCACAACTGCCCTTCCCTGCTGGTCATCTTGTGGTGGTGATCTTTGACCACATGGGGGTGGCCATCTTGTGTGACTTAGGCTGTTTCCAAATCTTAGCTATGGTGAATTGTGCTGCTATGAACATAGGGGTGCATATATCCTTTCTGATTGGTGTTTTTGGTTTCTTGGGATATATTCCTAGAAGTGGGATCACAGGGTCAAATGGGAGTTCCATTTCCAGTTTTTTGAGGAAACTCCATACTGTCTTCCATAGTGGCTGCACCAGTCTGCATTCCCACCAGCAGTGCACAAGTGTTCCTTTTTCTCCACATCCTCTCCAGCACTTGTCGTTTGTTGATTTGTTGATGATAGCCATTCTGACAGGTGTGAGATGGTACCTCATTGTTGTTTTGATTTGCATCTCTCGGATGATTAGCGACTTTGAGCATGTTTTCATATGTCTCTTGGCTTTCTGAATGTCCTCTTTTGAAAGGTGTCTATTTAGGTCCTTTGCCCATTTTTTGATTGGATTGTTTATCTTCCTTTTGTTAAGTTGTATGAGTTCCCTATAAATGTTGGAGATTAGGCCCTTATCAGATATAATGTTGGCAAATATGTTCTCCCATGTAGTGGGCTTTCTTGTTGTTTTGTTGATGGTTTCTTTTGCTGTGCAGAAACTTTTTATTTTGATGTAGTCCCATTTGTTTATTTTCTCTTTAGTTTCCAATGCCCTAGGATCTGTATCGGTGAAGAAATTGCTTCGGCATATGTCTGAGATTTTGTTGCCTTTGGATTCTTCTAGTATTTTTATGGTTTCCGGTCGTATATTTAAGTCCTTTATCCATTTTGAGTTTATTTTTGTGTATGGTGTAAGTTGGTGGTCTAGTTTCATTTTCTTGCATGTATCTGTCCAATTTTCCCAGCACCATTTATTGAAGAGACTGTCTTGACTCCATTGTATGTTCTTGCCTCCTTTGTCAAATATTAATTGAGCGTATTGGTTGGGGCTGATTTCTGGGCTCTCTATTCTATTCCATTGATCTATATGTCTGTTCTTGTGCCAGTACCAGGCAGTTTTGAGAACAGTGGCTTTGTAATACAGCTTGATATCTGGTATTGAGATCCCACCTACTTTGTTCTTTCTCAGGATCGCTGCAGCTATTCGGGGTCGTTTTTTGTTCCAGATGAATTTTTGGAGAGTTCGTTCTAGGTCTGTGAAATATGCCGTTGGTATTTTAATGGGAAGTGCGTTGAATTTATAGATTGCTTTGGGCAGTATGGACATTTTAATGATGTTGATTCTACCAATCCAAGAACATGGTATGTTCTTCCATCTGTTTATGTCTTCCTCTATCTCTTTTTTCAACGTCCTGTAGTTTTCTGAGTAGAGGTCTTTTACCTCTTTAGTTAAGTTTATTCCTAGGTAGCTTAATTTTTTTGGTGCGATGGTAAATGGGATTGTTTTTATAATCTCTCTTTCTGAAAGTTCACTGTTGGTGTATAGAAATGCCTCAGATTTCTTGGGGTTAATTTTGTATCCTGCTACATTGCCAAATTCATGTATTAAGTCTAGTAGCTTTTTGATGGAGTCTCTAGGGTTTTGTATGTATAATATCATGTCATCTGCAAATAAGGACAGTTTTACTTCCTCTTTTCCAATTTGGATGCCTTTTATTTCTTCTTCTTGTCTAATTGCAATGGCTAATACTTCCAGTACTATGTCGAACAGGAGTGGTGAGAGTGGGCATCCCTGTCTTGTTCCTGTTTTTAGGGGAAATGGTGTTAGTTTTTGTCCATTGAGTATGATGTTGGCTGTGGGTTTGTCATATATGGCTTTTATTATGTTGAGGTATGATCCTTCTATTCCCACCTTGCTGAGAGTTTTTATCAAAAATGGGTGTTGAATTTTGTCAAATGCTTTTTCTGCATCAATTGATATGACTATGTGGTTTTTTTCCTTCAATTTGTTTATGTGATGTATCACGTTTATTGATTTGCGGATATTGTACCATCCTTGCATCCCTGGGATAAATCCTACTTGGTCATGGTGTATGATCTTTCTGATGTACTGCTGGATCCGATTTGCTAAGATTTTGTTGAGGATTTTGGCATCTATGTTCATGAGGGATATTGGCCTGTAATTCTCTTTCATTGTGTTGTCTTTACCTGGTTTTGGTATTAGGGTGATGCTGGCTTCATAGAATGAGCTTGGAAGTGTTCCTTCCTCTTGGATTTTTTGTAGTAGTCTGAGGAGGATAGGTTTTAGTTCTTCCTTGAATGTTTGGTAAAACTCCCCTGTGAAGCCGTCTGGTCCTGGGCTTTTGTTTGCTGGAAGCTTTCTGATGACTGCTTCAATTTCTTCCATAGTTATTGGCCTGTTGAGATTTTTAGATTCTTCCTGATTAAGTTTTGGAATGTTGTATTTTTCTAGAAATATGTCCATTTCCTCCAGGTTGTCTAGTTTGTTGGAGTAGAGTTGTTCATAGTATTTTTTAACAATCATTTGTATTTCTGTGGGGTCTGTTGTTATTTCGCCTCTATCATTTCTGATTTGGTTTATTTGGGTCCTCTCTCTTTGCTTTTTGGTGAGCCTGGCTAGAGGTTTGTCGATCTTGTTTATCCTTTCAAAGAACCAGCTCTTGGTTTCATTGATTTTCTGTATTGTTTTTTTGGTCTCTATGTCATTTATTTCTGCTCTAATCTTTATTATCTCCTTCCTTCTGCTCACTCTGGGCTTTTCTTGTTGCTCTCTTTCTAATTCTTTGAGCTGTAGATTTAGATGATTTACTACCATTTTTTCTTGTTTGTTGAGGTAGGCCTGTAGAGCTATAAACTTCCCTCTCAGGACTGCTTTCATTGTGTCCCAAAGGTTTTGGATTGTTGTGTTTTCATTGTCATTAGTTTCCAGGATGTTTTTAATTTCTTCTTTGATCTCATTGGTAACCCAATCAATATTTAATAACATGCTATTCAGCTTCCAAGTGTTTGAGTATTTTGGGTTGTTTTTATTGTAGTTTATTTCTAATATTATGCCCTTGTGGTCTGAGAAGATGCTTGGTATGATTTCAATCTTCTTGAATTTGGGGAGACTTTGTTTGTGACCCAATATGTGGTCTATTTTTGAAGATGTCCCATGAGCACTTGAGAAGAACGTATATTTTGTTGCTTTGGGGTGAAGTGTTCTGAAGATGTCAATTAAGTCCATCTGATCTAGTGAGTCATTTAGGATTGCTGTTTCTTTGCTGATTTTTTGTCTAGCAGATTTATCCAGTGATGTCAGTGGTGTATTAAAGTCCCCTACTATGATTGTATTGTTGTCGATCTCTCCCCTGATGTCTTCCAGGAGTTTTCTTATGTATGTGGGTGCTCCTGCATTGGGTGCATATATGTTTATCAGGGTTATATCCTCTTGTTGTATTGATCCCTTTAGTATTATGAAGTGGCCTTCCTTATCTCTTGTTATGGCCTTCACTTTGAGGTCTATTTTGTCGGATATAAGTATTGCTACCCCAGCTTTTTTTTCATTTCCATTTGCCTGAAAGATATTTTTCCATCCCTTCACTTTCAGTCTGTGTGAGTCCCTTCTAATGAGGTGGGTCTCTTGTAGACAGCAAATGTATGGGTCATGTTTTTTTATCCATTCAGCCACTCGATGTCTTTTGATTGGACCATTTAGTCCATTTACGTTTAAAGTTATTATTGAAAGGTACTTGTTTGTAGCCATTTCTATTTTTTTGTGGCTGTTTTCTTTCTGGGCTTTTTATTTCTTCTTTTTACACCAGTCCCTTTAGCATTTCTTGCATTGCTGGCTTGGTGGTGATAAACTCCCTTAGCCTTTTTTTGTCTGTGAAGCTTCTTATTTCCCCTTCAATTTTGAATGATAGCCTTGCTGGATAGAGTATTCTTGGATTCAGTCCTTTGCTTTGCATCACTTTGTAAATTTCTGTCCATTCTTTTCTGGCCTGATGTGTTTCTGTTGAGAAATCATTTGATAATCTAATGGGAGATCCCTTGAATGTAACTTTCCGTCTCTCTCTTGCAGCCTTTAAGATTCTCTCTTTGTCCTGAACATTTGCCATGGTAATTATGATGTGTCTCAGTGTGGGTCAATAATAGCACCTATTTCACATCTTTGTTTTGAGGAGCCTATGAGATGATATATGTGAAAGTACTTTAGTAGTATGCATTCTAAAGTACCATCCACATGTAAATATTAATGGCCAGTTTCAGATATATGGGATTTGTGTGTTCTTTACTCTCTAGATACATCCCCTCCAAGAGCTTGTTTTCTAGTTAATATTATCATTTGTGTGTGTATGTATATGAAACTGGATTGAACCAATTTATAGGACAGCTTTATAGTTACATCAGTAATAGAAAACTGAATTCTTTGCCATATATCCATCCATTTTCCTCACTTTTCTCACTATGTTGAGTGATTCTATCATTCTAAGTATTTGAGTCTTTAAACCTGGTATCACCTTCAAATATTGTTTAATGCGTATAGTGGATGCTTGTGGATTTTTTTTCCTGCTGCCCAGCATCTTCCATGCCTTAGAGAATATTACAGAATGTAAGTGGTGGTGGGGAACAGATGGGAAGTTTCACCATTTACAACCATTTAATAGTGCACAGGGAGGAGACAAAAAAAGTGGTTGGACTGATGTATTTCCATCACTTCTGGAGAAAACAACTCAGTCAGTGATGTTATATTATAGGTCTGTGGGACAAAGAGAGCATGATGATTTCAAGTTCAATGAAGGGCAAGCAGTTGCAATAGCAGGAGTAGGCAGCCTCAAAGTGTGAAAAAAATGAGCTAAAGGCGTATTACCACTCCCTCACTTGCTGCCGTCACTCTCCAACCCATTCTCCTGTTAAATGTTTGTTGTGACACTTATACTTACTAGCATTTGAAATACTGTTTATTTCTTCATTTACTAGCTTTTCTTGTGGGAGGGCTTATATTTTACTATCCATCTACTCTGACTACAGTGTAACCTCCTTCCAGGCAGGAATTTTGCTATGTCTGTTGCCGGAAACCATCCCAGTGCCTGGAACAGTGCCTGGAACAGTGCCTAGAACAGTGCCAGGCACAGAGCAGGCATGCAGTCAACATTTGTGGACTGACTGACCGGTTAAGTCTTCTGAAGTAGTGGGAGCTCAGTAAATGTGAACTGAATTAGAAATGAAATACAAACACGTTCTGAGATAAGTACTTAACTTCAAATGCTATGTTTTCCAGAGGGAAAAAATATTATAAAAAAATTAAAAACATTCTTTAAATGCTTTTCAAAAAATATAGGTGCTAAGTCCTAAATAGTAAAAGTGACAAGATATTGTACATGTTGCTTCTAAACTTTTGATAAGCCTGTTATTCTTAGTAACCCAATCTTTTGGGTAAAATGATCATTAAAAATATGATTGTTAAGTTTCTGGATATACAAGAAACCAGGTATTTGGTTAAAAACTGAGTTCAATGGTGTTTGTGTTACTCGGACTCTTACTAAAAAGAGCTGTTTCTATTCCATAGAAATAACCTGAAAGATTCATGTGCTATTCACATTTATTTTGGAAGAAGTATAGTAAAAAGAAATAAAATACTATTTATTATTTAGAATTTTAAAATATTTTCACATTTAAGTAGAGTTATTACTTTTTGTGAAGGTGCTTTTTTTTTTTTTGTCCAAACAGTATAAAGTTGTGTTATTCTCAAAAGTATTTTGACTCAAATCTATTGTGTTCTAGGGTGAACTAGCTTCCTAAAAGCCTCATCATATTGATGAATAGGCCCACTGCCTAATGATTAAGAGACAAAGATAGACGTTTCATGGAGACTGAAAATAATACAGGGCTAGTTCACCCCAAACACATGGGAGTTGCCTAAATGGATCAATTTTAGACATGTGGTGAGTTCATAGCAGTGAAGTCTGTTAAATTTCTGTCTATTCTATTTTCTTAGCAGTAAAAATTATGAGAAAGGGAGAGGGTTTTGATGAAATAGGAGAAAAGGTGATTTTTGAGAACTGAAAATAATTTTAACGGAACTAAGTATTCTGGAAACTATTTTCTTTTTTTTTCTCTCTCTCTTTAAATTTATGGGGGTGACATTGGTTAATAAGATCATACAGGTTTCAGGTGTTCATATCTATGAAACATGACCTGTATATTGCATTGTGCTGACCACCCAATCAAATAATCTTCCTTCACCAAATATTTAGCCTCCTTTACTACCTTCCGACGGGCCCTTCCCCTGGTCACCACCATGCTGTTGTTGGTGTCTATGAGTTTCAGATCCCACATGTGAGTGAAATCATATAGTTCTTAGCTTTTTCTGACTTATTTTGCGTAGCATAATGTTCTCAAGGTCCATCCACATTATTGCAAATGGCAGTATTTAATCTTTTCCTATGGCTGAGTGGTATTCCATTGTTTACATATACCACATCTTCTTTATCCAGTCTTCTATCAAAGGACACTTTGGTTGTCTCCATGTCTTGGTCACTGTGAATAATGCTGCAATGAACATAGGGGTACATATATCTTTGCGAATGTTTTCAAAATTTTTGGGTAGATACCCAGAAAAGGGGTTGCTGGGTCATATGGTAACTCTATTCTTAATATTTTTAGGAGTCTCCATACTGTTTTCCATAGTGGCTGTACCATTTTACATTCCTACCAGCAGTGAATGAGGGTTCCCTTTTTCCCACAACCTCTCTAACATTTGTTATTACTTGTCTTGTTGACAACAGTCATTCTAGCAGGTGTGAGGTGGTATCTGATTGTAGCTTTGATTGCATTTCTCTAATAGCTAGTGAAGTTGAGCATCTTTTCATATATCTGTTGGCCATTTGTATGACTTCTTGGGAGAAGTGTCAATTCAGGTCCTCTGCCCATTTTTAAAAATTGGATTGTTGTTTGTTTAGTGTTGAATTGTATGAGTTCTTATATATTTGGATATTAACCCCTTGTCAGAACTGTTTTTTTATGAATATCAACTCTTATTCGGTTGGTTGCTTTACTGTTTTGTTGTTGGTTTCTTTTGCTATGCAGAAACTTTTTAGTTTGTATGTGGCTTTCCAATTTTCCCAGCACCATTTATTAAAGAAGCTTTTTTTTTTTTCTACATTGTATGTTTTTGGCTCCTTTGTCAAAATCATTTGCCCAGGTACTAGTGAATTCTACCAAACATTCAAAGAAGATTTGATACCCATCATTCTCAAACTCTTCCAAAATAATTGCAGAGGCAATAATTCCTAACATACTTTATGAGGCTAACATACCTTGATACCAAAACCTGGAAAGGATAACACAAAAAAAGGAAACTACAGACCAATTTCTCTATTGAATACAGATGCAAAAAATCCTAAACAAAATACTAGTAAATCAAACAACAGACATTAAAAAAATAATACATCATGACCAGGGACATAAGGATAGTTCAACATACGCAAATCGATCAATGTGATATACAACATTAACAAAATAAAGGATAAAAGTCATATGATCATACCGATAGACATAGGAAAAGCATTTGATAAGATACAACATTCATTTATAATTAAAAAGCTCAATAAAATGGGTATAGAAGCAAAGTACCTCAACATAATAAAGGCCACATATGACTAAACCTTAGCTAACATCATACTCAATGGTGAAAAACTGATGGGGGAAGTAAACAAATTATTTCACAAAGAATTGGTTATTTACAAGTAAATCATGTGATGATTTCTTTGGTATTTATTGCAAGGAAAATATCTTTCCAGATGAGTGTATATGCTTTTGCTTTTCAAGTAAAAAAGATATTAGCTATTTTTTCTTCCTTTGATGATAAGAAAGCTAGAGATAAATTTTATTTTATTTTTAATCCTCACCCAAGGATATTTTTCCATTGATTTTTAGAGAGAGTGGAAGAGAGAGGGAAAGACAGAGAGAAATATCGATGTGAGAGAAACACATCGATTGGTTGCCTCCTGCACGTGCCCCGAACGGGGCCCGGGCTGGGGAGGAGCCTGCAACCGAGGTATGTGCCCTTAACCGGAATCAAACCTGGTACCCTTCAGTCCGCAGGCTGATGCTCTATCTACTGAGCCAAACTGGCTAGGGCTAGAGATAAATTTTATATTAAATTAACACAATTATCATATCATAAGCTGATAATTATCTATATCTCTAAATATATCTAAAGTAAAAATGTTTAGAGGCACAAAGATATAAAATCTCCATACCTTTATTTTAACTATTATGTCTTTATAAATGTCTTATTTATTGCAGGCTGACCAAGGAAATAAAGAAGGACAAGGTATGGAGAGAGGACTAAGGTATACAATACAAATAAAAACAATTATGTCTTCTTAAAGTTTTATTTCACAATTACATTTGAAAAGCAGAACTGTCCTATATGTCCACTGCTGTATAAAATTATTACAGAAGTTCCAACTTAGACTCTTCTCTAAAACCTGTCATCCTATTAAAAATGGGGATCTCAATAGCTTTTAGCCCCATGATAAAAACAAGGGACAGATTAAAATTTCAATAACATATTTTGTTAAAAAAATCAGAATTTCATAATCTTTTGAAACTCTGTAGCACTTTAATGGAACTTCTAATAGTACCTAACATTTGACAGGATTCCACAGTTTGGCTCCTGCAAAGTGGTTTTTGACAGCCAATGTGCACGAACCAGGATCTACACTGAAACTTGAATTTGAGCCACTTAGACATTATGATGTTGCCCAAATGTGAAGTGGTTCCATTGGCAATACCATATCCTCTCTCTGAAGCATGAAACTGAGTTGGGGGATATTTAGCTACCAAACTAACAGACCTTATCTAAGTCTTGATCAGACAGAAAAAAAATTGAGAAAGACTTTCTGGCATCCATTCTTTGTGAAGACACAGAGAAACCAAATGAAGTTAACAGCTCTACAAAGGCTAGAAATTGTGGTGTCCTAGAGACTTCATCATCACTGCCATGTTCATTGATGCCAATGGACATTTATTGAGCTCTCACCATGTATTAGTACAATGTCAGGGGCTTTACTTAAAATGGTCTTGAAGGTCATGGACCTTATTTTATGGCTCCTTATAATTCCTTGTGCCGGGCATAGGGTTTTTGAAGATAGCAGATATTCAGCGAATATGTATGGATTGTAGGAATGAGCCTGCTAGAGACTTACAGTCTAATTGAGTGATCGGATAGAGGTGACTTGTTTGCTAGCATGAACAGTAACCCAGTTTTACTGTTTCTTTCTAGTACATGTCCAGCACAAAACAGGAATTTAAAAATAACCAGTTAATCAATAATGTGCAAGTAATTTTATAGAAAACATTCATTGAGCACTTACTATGCTTTACCTGCATTACTACATTGAATTCTCACAATGTGGAGATACCATATTGTCCCCATTTTAGAGATGACATAGCCGAAGTTTATAGGGGTTAAGTAACTTGCTTAGTTACTGAGATAATAAGCTGTGAAGGCAGACTTGCACCTGGGCAGTCTTCACTAATGATGGTGTACACATAAAAAGGTAAACAATATTGTGAGGTAGCCTTTGTTAAAGGCCGGCTGAATAGTAGAGACAATAAGTCCTCTAACTTTAGAATAAGAAACAATTACTGAGGACTGGGATATGGGAACAGCTTTATGAAAAAAGTAGAAATTGAGGTGGGCTTTGAAAGAAGAGTAAGAATAATTAAGTATGGAGGAAGCAAGAAGACAAATGAACAAAGGAGTGGATGGAAATGCTCATAATGTATTTGGAGATCAGAGTTAGACTTACGTGGATTGAATGAAAGAGTTCGTATAGGAGGATGCTAGAAAACCTAATTAGAGATTTAGCAGGAACAAGGGAGTTAAGGATTTAAAAGTTTGGGTTTCATTCTTTAGGCACAGGGGAGCCAACAAAGTTTTTTTCATAGTGAAAGCTGCTTTTTAGGGAGATGTGTAGGATACAACAGAGGACAAGAGCTTAGAGACCATGAGATTAGTTTGGTAGAGGTGAAGAAGACCTGGACTGGCAGTGGCAATGGAGGATAATTTTACAGATAAAAGAGAAAGTAAGGACCAAAAAAACATGACTGCCTTGATGCTGGAGAGAGGGGTGAGTCAGTATCTGTGGCTGATAATGTCACTGTCAGGAATGGGGATGTTTAGGAAGGGAAGTTGGTTTTTGGAGAAGTACTAAACTTATGCTCTAAAACACTTGTTTCCTATGGGTTTAAGGCACTTAAAAATCAAATCAGAAATCTTTGGATACTGTTATAAGCCAGGAATTGGACCAAGTACAGGAGAAAGAATGGTAAGCAGGTAAGATATGGTCCCTGTTTTCACAGACGTTGGAGTTTATGAGAAAAGTGAGGCACTAAAAAAATAATTACAGTAACACTAATGAATTTTTTGATGGTGGTGAAATACTGAGTATAATGGAAGCACATGTTAAGAGGGTATATAGAATATAGTCTGGGATTTCCTTGAGAAAGTGACATTTAAACAACGGGTGATGTTAATAGTTTGGTGCCTCATTTTAGGGATAGTGATTTGTTTAAGACAGGTTATATACCAGATGTATCAATCTTAATACCTACTACCAACCACCGCTTCTAGCAAAACTACATTACTTATATAGATCTGCTTCACAGGACAGCAGTAGGGGCCATCTTTTATATTTCATGACCCTGCATTGTCCATCACAGCTGACTGAACCAGGAATGGACACTGATCTAAGTGCAGCTAGTTCCTAGGACCATCACCTATGGTCTGAAGCAAAGAGATGAGAAAAAAAACATAATTTTCTTAAGAATCTGAATGGGAAAAACCAAGAGACTGGTGGAGGATTGCAGCTGAGGTGAAGTCAGAACTGGAGACACATGAAGGCCATGCATTTGCCAAAGTTCTCAGTGGGCAGAAAGAGTAAGGAAAAGGAAGAAGCTGATCAATACGCAGTAGAGAGGAATTACAGAGAGAGACAGAGATTCCTCTAGAGAAATACCATGTGTCCATAAGAGATAAATGGCAAGAGAGTTGTTTCGTACAGCAATATTAGTTATCAATGACTACAATCACAAGATGATGAGTACCGTCACAATAACCCATAATGGATTCCTTTCACATTAGAGCAACATAATAAAGTCTAAATGACCTAAGTTAACATTTCAGTATAGGGTTCAGTTTTATATATTTTCTGTAAGAATCCTTTTTAGGAGACAAACTACAAATTCAACCCAAGTTATCTGAGTGGGTCTCTATGGTTGGTAGACAAAAGGGCTTAATTAAAACACATTATCCCCTCATGGATAAAAGTAAACTACTGTATTGAGTTCAGCTACTAGGGTAAATTATGATATATAAAACAAATATGTTTCCTACCTTTAAATGTCCTTAATTGTCATAATTATAGCATGCCTATCTCAACACAGATGCATCCGATATATTCTTAGGAAAATTGCCACAACTGTTGATACTTATATTGAAGTGTTATTTTGCATACTGCATACCATACACATATACATATACATGAATATATTTATGTATACCTAACTAAATCAATTATACAAATGTGTAAACAATTATATGACTTTCTCACAATTCTGCATGTATACGAGAAACACTGAGATGATAACCCCCATATAATTATGATCTCTTCCCATGCAGCCTTTCGAGTACATCACTGGGTATATAGAAGGTAGATTAAAAATTTTATCTTTCTGTCCAAGTGAAAGTAATTTGTTTCCAGATATAATTTCAACAATGAAGAAAACTTTTTAAAGGAATAAAGGTAATATTTTATAATACTAACTGCATTATTTAAAACTAATTTATTTTTACAGGCATACCTAGGAGATATTGTGGATTGGTTCCAGACCACCACAATGAAGTGAATATTGCAAGAAAGTAAGTCACATGAATGCCTTGTTTCCCAGTGCATATAAAAGTTATGCTTATACTATACTGTAGTCTATAACCTATGCAATACCATTATGTCTAAAAAACCCCCAACATGTACATATCTTAATTGGGAATACTTTATTGATAAAAAATGCTATCATCTGAGCCTTTAGTGAGTTGCAATCTTTCGGCGAGTGGAGGGTCTTGCCTCCATGTTGATGACAGCTGACTGATCAAGGTAGTGTTTGCTGAAGGCTGATGGCTGTGACAATTTCTTAAATTAAAACAAAAATGAAGTTTGCTGCCTTGATTGACTCTTCCTTTCAGGAATGATTTGTGGTATGAGATGCTGTTTAATACCATTTATCCATAGTACTTCTTTGAAAATTAAAGTCAATCCTCCCAAATCCTGCCGCTGTTTTATCAACTAAGTTTATATAATATTCTAAATCATTTGTTGTCATTTAACAATTGTTATAGCATCTTTACTGGGGAGATTCCATATCAAGAAACCATTTTCTGTGCTCATCCATAAGAAGTAACTGCTCACCCGTTAAAGTTTATCATGAGATTGCAGCAACTCAGTCACATCTTCAGGCTGCATTTCTAAGTGTATTTCTGAGATTTCTACCACATCTGCAGTTACTTCCTCCACTAAAGTCTCAAACCCTTTCAAGTCATCTAGGAGAGTTGGAATCAACTTCTTCTAAACTCCTGTTAATGTTGGTATTTTGACCTTTTCCCATGAATCATAAATGTTCTCAGTGACATCTAGAATAGTAAATCCCTACCAGAAGATTTCCAATTTACCCAGATCCATCAGAGGAGTCACTATGGCAGCCTTATGAAATGTATTTCTTAAATAATAAGACTCAAAAGTCAAAACTGCTCCTTGACCCATGGGCTGCAGAATGGATGTTATGTTATTAGGCATGAAAACAACATTGACCTCATTATGCATTTCCATCAGAGCTCTTGGGTGACCAGGTGAATTGTGAATGACCAGTAATATTTTGAAAGAAACCATTGGTTCTGAGCAGTAAGTCTCAATAGTGAGCTTAAAATATTCAGTAAACCATGTTGTAATTAGATGCACTGTCATCCAGGCTTTGTGTTCCATTAAAGAACACAGGCAGAGTAGATTTAGCATAATTCTTAAGGTTCCTAGGATTTTCAGAATGGTAAATGAGCACTGGCTTCAATTTAAAGTCACCAACTGTATTAGCCCCTAATAAGAAAGTCAACCTGTCTTTTGAAGCCGGGCACTGCCTCTGGCTATGAAAGTCCTAGATGGCATCTTCTTCCAATAGAGGGCTGTTTTGTGTCTATTGAAAATCAAATCTGTTATTTAGTGTAGCTACCTTCATTAATTACCTTAGCTAGAGCTTCTAGATCAGCAGTTCTCAACCTGTGGGTCGCGACCCCTTTGGGGGTTGAACAACCCTTTCACAGGGGTCGCCTGAGACCATCAGAAAACACATATATAATTACATATTGTTTTTGTGATTAATCACTATGTTTTAATTATGTTCAATTTGTAACAATGAAATTGTGGGTCACCACAACATGAGGAACTGTATTAAATCTAGATAATTTGGTGCAGCTTCTATATGAGCACTTGTTGCTTCACCTGGCACTTTTATGTTATGAAGACCAACCTCTGCTAGTCTCATACTTTTTGGCAGTGTCCTCCCCTTTCTCAGTCTTCACAGAATTGAAGAGAGTTAGGGTCTTGCTCTGGAGGTGGCTTTGGCTTCAGGGAAAGTTGTGGCTGGTTTGGTCTTCTATCCAGACCACTAAAACTTTCTTCACATCAGAAATAAGGCTGTTTTACTTTCTCATCATTTGTGTGTTCACTGGAGTAGTACTTTCAATTTTCTTCAAGATCTTTTCCTTTGCATTCACAACTTGGCTCATTGTTTGGCACAAGAGACTTAGCTTTCAGACTATTTCAGCTTTCAACATGACTTCCTCACTAAACTAATTTCTAGCTTTTGATTTTCAGTGAGAAATATGTGACTCATTTTTTCACCTGAACATTTAGAGGGCATTGTAGGGCTATTGGCCCAATTTCAATGTTGTGTCTCAGGGAATAGGGAGGCTCAAGGAGAGGGAGAGAGATGGTCAGTCTTAACATACACAACATTTATAGATTAAGTTTGCCATTTATTTTTTTAAAAATTATTATTTTTAATCCTCATCTGAGGATAGGTTTTCAGTTTTTTTTTTTTTTGAGAGAGAGAGGAAGGGGTAAAAAATTATTATTTTAAATCCTCATCTGAGGAGAGGTTTTCAGTTTTTTTTTTTTTTTTGAGAGAGAGAGGAAGGGGAGAGAGAGAGAGAGAGCAAGAGATCAATGTGAGAGAAACACCTACCAGCCGCCTCCCACCCGCAACCCAGGTATGTGCCCTGACTGGGAATGGAACTCACAGCCTTTTTGGTGTATGGGATGACGCTCTAACCAACTGAGCCACGGGTCAGGGCTAAGTTTGCCATTTTACATGGGTGAGGTTCGTGGTGCTCCCAAACAATTACAGTAGTAACATCAAATACTACTGATCACAGATCACCATAACAAATATAACAATAAAAAAGTTTGAAATATTGTGAGAATTACCAAAATGTGACACAGAGACAAGAAATGAGCAAATGCTGTCAGAAAAATGGCACCAACAGACTTGCTCAATACAGGGATGCCACAAACCTCCCTCTGTAAAAAATGCAGTATCTGCAAAGTGCAATAAAGCGAAGTACATTAAAACAAAGTATGCCTGTACTATAAGAGGAAAGCTTACCAAAAGCGTCATGAATCAATAGTGCTCTGATAAGCATCAATTTAGTAAGGAAAGTGTTACAAAACATGTTCCCTTGGTTTCTAATATACTTTAAAAAATAACATGGATAATAACATGACAAATATATAATGATATAAATTACATAAATAAATAAGTTGCAGAAAAAGATATTCCAGTTCTACCCTTATGACACATATTATAAGACCTAAATAATAAGAGTAGATTGAAGGCATCGTATCATTTTGGAATTTATATTAACGCATTTTTAGTGTCATGTGTATATACAGGAACTCACCTTACACATTCAGATTTAGCTATATGCTTAGAGAGTTGATGTAACGTACTTAAAAAAACACACCCCAAAACTAAGGCTGCATTTACTTCTTTTAATGCTGAAGATAAAAATTAGTGCATGTTAAATAATTTTATTTCCAAGAAAAACAAATGAGTCACAGATAAGAGATTTTGCAGCTCATATAACGTCTTTAACTTCTGCACAGTGCTTAGAAGTTGCTATACATATCCCAAACAGCATTTCACATCTACCTTGATGACTAGAATATGCCACTAAGATATTATTCATGGTTCATAACAAACTTGGACAACACCCAAGTGTGCAGAAATGAAACATGAAGTAGAAGAACCCGAAAGACTGGAACCCAAAACATCGATGGCAGAAACATAGATAAGAGTTCTAACTTCCAGAAAACACAAACTAATTTTTATTGTTTAGAATGTGAGCTGATAGAACAAATGGGAGAAAGATACATGGTGTCCTACTACTACAGAAGCATCTTCCATGTTAGCGCTTATTATACACAGAAAACTGCAAATAAATAATGATAAGAGATCATAGTGTGTCTGATAATCTGTGACAACAATTCTAACGCTGTCGGTGTAGCCACTGGAGAAACCTGCACGTATTGAGCCCTGACCCACAGAGTCTTTTATCTGCATGTGTACTCTCCACAGGCCAAGCAAATAAAGGCCAAATGATAATTTACACATGAATCAACTTTCTCTGCAGCACAGGCACCAGAGACGTTTCTTTCTCTGTTACTCAGAGAAAGGCAGCCAGGTCTAAGCTTGTCTCACTAGAAATCATACAAGTGAAACCGCGATTTGCAGGAAAATGGCAGATCAGCAAAGGGAAGCTGTTCTGAATGCTTGATAAAAATGGAAGCCACAAAGGACTAGATGAATATTTAGTTTGAAAGCAGTCCTGACAGTAACAATGAATCTTTATCCTATTCAAAACAGGTAGTGTCATACAAACTGAAACGCAGATACAATCCTGATAGCAGATTACACAAGATACCTGGGTGGGTATCTTTAAAGACTTCAGCCTTCATTTGAATAAATGTAGACTGGTGGATCCTTTGCATCTAGATCTTATTCAGAGTACATACAGTTATTTCACATGAATGTCATCTGGAAGGTATATTGCCCACGTTGATAATGAGAAATAAATCAGGCTTGTTCATGAAAAACTGGGAACACATTTTATACCAAGGAACTTGTAAAGGGAATTTATACAGTGTATTTTTCTTCAATCCAGACCCCTTGGTGCCTAGGTTAACTTTACAAATTCATCAAACTATCAAACTATTGCTATAATCTTTCTTTTAGGAATGTATAAGTGAACAATAATTGTCCTGGCTCATTTAACAGAAGAATGGAGACTTATTATTAAATTTGTGTTAATAGGCCATTCCAAAGATGACTATGTAATCTAATGAATGATAGGTACCAACTAAATCAATAAAATTATTTTTTATTCCATTATTACCACTTTTACATTTGACCCCTAAAATGCCTACCTTTCTACTCAACAATGCATATCCATATCCCTAACTTTCTTCAAATTTGGTTCAAAACTCACTGTTCAGGAAACTTTCCCTTTCGTTTTGGTGTGGTGCTTGGATATAGAAGAGCATAAGTAAATGCTGCTAGCTATGTACATGGACTCTTAACACAAAATGATAGGCCAAAATCTTAAATATACATTTTATTCATGAGTTGTATTAGAAATGTGGTACAATTTCTGTTTCATAAAAGGAAATTGTAAAATTTTATGGTTTTAGAATCCAGAAATAGATCTGTAAACCCCATACCACAATTCACACTCTGAGAAATTAAAAAATATGAAAAGTTATGAGTAAGTCACATCAATTCTTTTTGATGGATTGCATACATAAAAAATTCTGACAATGAACAGTTTTTGACATTACAGTGGAACCACGGTTCTTGAACTTAATTAGTTCCAGAACACTGTTCGAAAAGCGATTTGTTCGAAACCTGAATCATTTTTGTCCCATTAGAAATAATGTAAATTGAATTAATCCATTCCAGACCCCCAAATGATTTCCTGTTTTAACATTTCTTATATACAGTACATGTCTAATGTACTGTTTAATCTATAAACACTTCTTAAATTTATTGAACTACCCCCTACTAACCTTAAAGGAATTTTTAATCACTGCCTCTGAAATGCTATAACTGGCTAACTGCTTTTTGTTTTTCCAATCAACAACAGTTTTTCTACCTATTCAATTGCCTGTGATTGTTCTGTGAGCACTTTCACACCCTTAGGAACATCAGCACTCTTGATGGTCTCTTTATTGTTTTAAAATTATGCTAAGCATTCTCTCCTTTGTTGCCTGAGAGACGCTTTTTGTCATGCTAAGGTATCAGCATGGACATTATGCTAAGTGAAGTGTCAGAAAAAGAAAGACATATACTATATGATCTCACTTATATGTAGCATCTAAGAACAAAAGAAAATAAAACCAAGCTCATAGATACAGAGAGCAGATTGGTGGATGCCAAATGTGAGGATGAGGTAAAGGGAGTCAAAAGGTATAAACTTCCAGTTATAAAATAATTAAGTCATGGGGATGTAATGTACAACATTTCACTGTATTGCATATTTGAAAGTTGCTAAGAGTAAATCTTATAAGTTCTCATTACAAGAAAAAGAAATTCTGTAAGTATGTATGTTGAAGGATGTTAATTTGAATTAGTGTGGTGGTCATTTATATATATGTGTGACACACATCCTATATAATAAAAGCATAATGTGCAAATTGACCGAACAGTGGAATGACCGGTCGCTATGAGGCACACTGACCACCAGGGGGCAGATGCTCAATGCAGGAGCTGCCCCCTAGTGGTCAGTGCGCTGTCACGGGGAGCGCCGCGGTGGTGGCAGGAGCCTCTCCCACTTCCGCTGCAGGCAGGTGGTAAGGAGTGAGAGGTCCCGGACTTCGAGAAGGATGTTTGACTGCCTGCTTA
>NW_005363247.1:5455354-5483600 GCF_000412655.1 Myotis brandtii
ACAGTAGAAGTGATTTTTTTCTGAAGATATGGGTAAACAACACAATTTAACAGCCTTTGAATGTGGGATGGAGATATATATATATATATATATATTCATTATGTTTAACACCTGAAACTAACACAATGTTGTATACCAATTGTACTTCAATTTAAAAAAATCCCTTCACAATGAAATATCAACTCACAATTGTTAGGATGTCTTTTATCAAAAAGACAAGAGAAAAAAATGCTGCAAGGATGTGGAAAAAAGGGAAGGAATCCTTGTGCACTGTTGGTGGGAATGTAAACCGGTACAGCTACAATGGAGAACAGTAAGTTCCTAAAAAAAGTATACCAATTGTACTTCAATTTAAAAAAATCCCTTCACAATGAAATATCAACTCACAATTGTTAGGATGTCTTTTATCAAAAAGACAAGAGAAAAAAATGCTGCAAGGATGTGGAAAAAAGGGAAGGAATCCTTGTGCACTGTTGGTGGGAATGTAAACCGGTACAGCTACAATGGAGAACAGTAAGTTCCTAAAAAAAACAAACAAAAACAGAACTACCATATAACCCAGCAATCCCACTTTTTGCTATATATCCAAAGAAAATGCAGTCAATATTTTGAAGAGATACTTTCATGTTCATTGCAGCATTATTCTTAGTAGCCCAGGCATTAAAAATAACTGGTGTCTGTCAACAGATGAATGGATTAAGAAAATGTGGAGGTATATATAATGGCATATTATTCAGCCTTAAACAAAGAAGGAAATCTTGTCATTTGCAACAATATGGATAAATCTGGAAGGCATTATTCTAAGAGAAACATGCCAGATAGGGAAAGACGTATACTGCATGGTATCACTTATATGTGGAATATAAAAAAAGACAAACCCACCACAAACAATGAACCAAACAAAAAACACCAGTGGTTGGCAGGGACTTGGATGGGGGTGGGAGTGGGGTGAGGATGGGGGAAATAAGGAAAGATTGGTGGTGGTGGTGGGAAGTACCAAGGAAAAAGGAATATTCGTGAGAGATGCCTACTGTGAGGACTCTAAGAATACATTAAAAAAAAAGTCATGCCATAATTTAGCAAGTGATATTCATTGGTTTGTTGACCAACTTATAGGTAAATTTATAAAACAGCTCTTGTACATTTCATGACCATTTGGCATGACAACCTCAATGTCACTTACTGATCTCAAAGAGATAAAGCTTGGATAGTGATGGGGGAGCAAAGAAAGACAATTGAAATGCTCATGATTGTATAATTAACTTCATAAAATATTTGATGAATAATCTCAATTACTAAATTTCTTTTTCTATTAATATTTTTACAAGTAGGTTTAGTGCTTTTTTGTTGTTGTTAAGAAAAAGTTACCCTAATTTAAAAAGTGATTTACTATTGTGTTAAGTTAATGGTACTTTATGTGTCAGGCATAAAGGACTATGGTCTATAAAAGCAAAGCAGGTGACCTGTCCACATATATAAGGATAACAAAAGAATGGGGATAGGATGTTGGGTGAAGGAGGGAATGGGGGGGGGGGAAGAAATCAGGAGCTTATCAAATACCAAACAAAGCTAGAGAGAGAGAAAAATGCAAAATTGAATCCATTTAATCTAATGTATTTAAGATGCTATTAGTAGTTTTTTGTTTGTTGGCTTGTTTTGTTTTTGAGTTTTAGGAACAGGGGGCAGCATAAGTATATAAACCTAGTGATATCCCCTATGTACTATGTTCTTCTTCATTACATTTGGTAAGACCAGCTTCTTATCAAAGTCATCTCTCCTTGTCTTATCATTCATCCAGTTCCCTCCTTATTGATCATCAGACCTTGAAAGAGACAATGGATAGCTTTACTAGAGTCAATATATAATGTGGATATCGCATCTACTCAATCTACCAGGTCTGTCGATCTGCCATGGGGGAAACTGGATTGGCCTATAATTTGATGTTCACAAAAGCAAGCTGATAATTACACAGAAACTTGTGATCCACAGATGTGTGAATAATGATTTTGGATAACACTGGTACTTTCTAAAGTATCTAAATTAAGTTGATGGGACTATAACTTTAAAAGCCATCCTAATTTGCATTTGTAAGCAAAACACCAAATCTGTCTCTTCCCAATTCTGGTTTTCCTTATTACTGCTATATTTCTACCACATAAAAAATGAAAATAAACACCTATTTGCCAAAGCAAATAACCTTACTCCTTAAACTTGCAAACATATGAACAAAATACCAAGCAAAAAAAAGTTACCTTTTTAAAAAATATATATTTTTTATTGATTTTAGAGAGGAAGGGAGAAGGAGAGAGAGAAACATCAATGATGAGAATCATCATTGATTGGCTGCCTCCTGCACACCCCCTACTGGGAATCCCACAACCAGGGCATGTGCCCTTGACTGGAACAGATTCCGGGACCCTTCAGTCCACAGGTGGAAGCTCCATCTGCTGAGCCAAACTGGCTAGGCGAAAGTTACCTTTTTTAAAGGTGATAAAACTAAAAAATTGAAGGGTATAGTTTCAGATGATTGTACCATAACATAAAAATGGTAAAACTGCTGTTCACCTGAAACTTATATAATGTTGTTAACCTATGTCACCCAAATAAATTTAATTAAATAAAAACTACTGTCATGTATGTGGGAAGAACTAGTTAATATCTGGGACATTCCTTTTTTACACGTGACTGACAAGATAAGGCATGAGAGGCTCCTTTTTTCAAGTCTGAATGGGACTGATGGGAGTAAACCTAGTCTTACAAAGGGTTACTTAGCCACTGGGGGAAAAAAAAAGAGGATAAAGCTGAATTCCTAAATTTTCAAGGCAACATCATTAAGCTGTGGGTTCTTAAGAAAATGTCATTAAAATTCTTTAATAGAGAAATCAAGAAAAAGAGAAATTGCTTTTCAAATTATGTCTTTGTTGTTATGCTGGGGTGCCTGAAAAACTTTCCCCATCACAGCAGCAAATAGTTGATTTGCATACTTTGGAAGAAATCTGCATTGGTTGGAAGTGACTAAATCTAAGGGTGTATATTATATACCCTATGTTAGTCAATGGTCATACTAGCACACACTGTTTTTAGATCCTTATTTTCTAGTCAAATAACTTCTAGTTCATATCAGAAGTCTCATGTACTGGTAAAAACAAATTTAAGTTATGTACTAGCATATGCTATTTTTCTTTGTTACCCTAAAACTTCTCTCTGATCTCTGGAATATTTCCTTAAATAAATATTTATAGATAAAGCATGGCTAAATGCTAAAATTTTACTTGCAATTTTCCTTTCCAAACTTATTCCTCTTTTACTTCTTCATTTCAGTAAATGACACCACCTAGATGTTCAAGCCAAATGTCTAGAAATCACCCTTCATTCTTCCTATCTTCTCACTCGCAGATGTAAATGAATAAGACATGGACACTTCTTCCTACCTCTACTGGCACCATCATCCAAGCCACCATAACCTGCGTAGCCTCCTGCGTAGGCTTAGCTTCTAAGAGAACATCCATAACATCGATCAATCGGCTGCCTCCCACATTCTTACTCCTCTAGCAATCCAATTTCTCTCTAGAAATTAGATACTCTCACTCTCCAACTTGAGAACCTCCAGTGGCATCCCACTGTACTTATAGGACAAAGCAGAAATTCAGACTCCAGGTCTAAAAGTCCTTGAATAATTTGGGCCTTGTCTTTATCTTCTCCTTATTCTTTTTGTTCCTTTCTGTTTCCTCAGTGTGTGTAGAATGAATCTGTGGATCTGACATAGCATAATTCAGGGCCACACACCATGTCTGTTAGTTCCACTTATAAGTGCCCTCAATATCAGTAAGTCTAAAAAACCCCCACAGCAGATTATATTTATTTCCACAAAATGAATGTTCACATGGGAAAAATCAAAGCACAATTCATACTTTATTTGTTTTACTTAGTTATGTATACCGAGTAATGGAAGATTATAAACATAATATGTCTTGTGCATTTCTAATTATGGAAAAATCGGGAGTTTAAACAGAGACAGACTTTCTCAAGGACGGTAGTGAGTCCCCTGTCTATAATAATAAAAGCATAATATGCTAGTTAGACCAGACAGCCGAACAACCTTCCTGACGACCTTCCAGATGAAGCTGGGACTGCGAGGGCGGAGGCAAGCCGCCGCGCTGTGAAAGCCAAGCCCCTTGCATGAATTTTGTGCATCAAGCCTCTAGTTTATATATAAAATACAATGGTGATTGTACACTTCACATTGCTGAAAAGTTCCACATTACTTTCATTTACAATTGTACTATGTAAAAATAACTGTACTAAATATATTTTTCTTACTTGGGGGTTTTGTAAAAGTCCTTTGCAAGAGGAACATGATTTTCTTTTGGTTCTTCACAGGAGCATCCGGAATGGCCACTGTTGCAGGGCTTTCAAAATGCTGACTGATTATACACTTGAAAATGATGAATTGTTTTCCTCATTAGTAAGGGAAGCATTATAAAAACTCTTAAAACAAGATATTTTGCATAGATTTTATCTAACAGGACACTGGCAATTTCAACCCTTCCAGAATCCTGAAGTAGCCAAATTAGTTTATGGAAAATGAATATAGACTGCCATTATTACTATTATATCAATTGTTACTGAGCAATAATCGTCAACAGTAATTTTACAGTTTCTATTCAACTAGAAAGTATAGAATATAAAGAATCATAATAGGGAAATAGAAAATCCAGCATGAATTTTTTTATGTGAAGTAAAGAATACAGATAAAAATAAAATGTAAAATGAATGATAAAGTAGGATTACAATGTTACTTGAGAATTTGTTCTAAATGGCAATTAGAACTGAGAACTCATCTCCTTAAAAAACTTTATGTATAATTGAAACCATCCCCAACATTTGATTAATAACAAATAGATTTACCACTCTAATCAGATATGGAATATACCATCAGAGTATATATTTAAAAAATAAAGCAAAATTTTATTTATAGAAAAATATCTTTAACATGCAGTAGCTGTTAATTTTCAGAAATTGTGAATTGACTGCACAATTTTTCAAACAAGCTCTTATACTGAATAAGAGACTCAAAGCTTGGGAAAAATTTCACTGACTTTTAAAATTTTTAGGCTGATTGGTTGGAAGGTGAGATAAATGATCATTTAAACTTAACATTTAAATGAGAGAAAAGAAAAAACTAACTTAGAAAAGAATAAAGGTAGAAGGTAGTATAAAGAAAGATAGTGATGTTATTGAATTAATAAAACATATTTATTTCAATGGAAAGAACAGTAAAGTATGTAGGTACTAGCTCCGGACATGGTAACTTTGGGGAAGAGCTGAGTAAGTCTTGCTCAAGATCAGTTTATTTTTCTACTCTCTTCCACAGGTGGGTCTAAGTTATGTTGAGAATTATCTCCAAATCTTAAGGAAGTATTTTATTATGTCATTATCAGTTATTGGTCTTCTAAATAACACAACATACTTACATATGAAAAATCAAACTACTCTAAGTCTCTCCCTGGAGGTGGCTTGGGCATGACAACATTCAATATTTTTAAAATGATGGGACTAAGAGCAATATGAACAAAAGGGTTAACCACATTTGGGTAGTAGTTTCAGAAAAGGGAGTGGCAGACATATATAGTCCACTGATATTCTAGTGCATATAAAGCTTTTCTTAAGATAATGAGGAAAAGAAGGAAAAAAAGGATGGTGGGTAAGGAGTACTTTAAAAAATAACCACAGAATTTAGTCCATAACTAAACTTAAATTTGAAGAAAAGAGAATTTAAAAACTCCGTATTTACAAGTATGATTTGGGGATTAACTATTATTAATCTTTAAATAATTTAGAAAACTATAGAAAATACCTATTTGATTTGACTCTATAATCACATTACCAGAAACTTAGTGTTTGACTACAGAAGTTATTCTCAGTCTCTCTCATCTCTACTTGGTCTGTTTGTCATGTTAGCCACAGCGGAAACCAAACCACACCAAACCAGTTTTCATTTTCCTCATTCATACCAATGCATATGAAACAGTCATCTCTAGATACTGAAATGTGACCCTTTTCTAGTACCACTTGGTAAAGAAAAGGTTTTCAAAATTAAAGAAGTAGCTTTCCTTTTCTTCTAGTTTCATGAAGTTTTTCTACTTTACAACCTGGATTTTATAGAGAGCCAGCAGAACCTACATCTCAAGTGTGAGGGAATTTTAAATTAAAAATTTTAAATGGAATGTTTTGAAGCAGCACTGCTCTCTGACACTGATGGTTTTGTTTTGGGATTACAGAATATAAAACCATTTCCTCAAGATAGTTTGTGTTCAGCATAAAATATTTAAAATGTCTCATTTCCAAGAGATCTGGTGGGAGTTCATGACAGATGTGTTCTTTTTCTTTTTTTTAAAAAAACAGCCTTATTTTGTCTAATTAGCACTGGTGATTTACCCTTGGCAGTATGAACTTATTGAGGGGAAAGAAAAGTAGACCAGCTTCTTTGGAGAAAAGAACAAACTGGAGATAAAATGGAAAAAAGGCACTTTTTAAAAAGGTATTTTGCAGCAAATGCCCACAAACAGCCCTCAGAGAGTTCACTTATTTATGCATCACCATATGATCAATCCAATTGCCTTTGGTCTCGAACAGAGAAAACTTCCGTACAAAGCATTCTCCAGGTGTTAGGTTAGGTTTGTCATTATTTCCTATTTATAGACTCTGTCTAGTAAAAGAAGACAAATTACTGTAAGTGAGGGTAAACGTGATTAAATGAGTCCTCTGAAGATAAGAGGGTGCATGGACAAGGGTCATTAACACAAGTGGCCTCTCCGGGCCCAGACCACATTTGAATTTTGTGGATTTGGAAAAACAACAACAAAGCAAGAATAATTTCTACTACATATATCCAAAGAGAAATCGTCCCATTTAGCTAATAAACATTTTCATGCTTTTGCAGTATTTTAATAACACAGTGATAGTGCCAAAATACTCTCAGAATACACTTAGAACAATATTGGAGAAATTATTCATCCTAAGGAGTCTAATCGGGAATGCTGAAGAAACAGTTATAATCAGACTAGATATAAGTCCTAGAATGTAAATTAGTGTATGCCAAGATCATCTGAATCAAATGAAAAGTTGAAATTTGTACAGTTTCAATTAAAACCTCTCACTCTTTCTTTCACCTGATTGTAGCCCCATATGGCAAGGTCAGCCCTTTCAGTGAACAAACAGCTCAGTCGCCTCCAGTGTAGCTGTTATCTTTCTCAACAAGGGGAGACATTTGGCACAGCCTAAAGCTGGGGCATGAACCCTGGCTAAGCTTAAGACATTTATCTGACAGCATCAGCTGACACTCCACAAACACATTTGCTCTCCATGACCTCAGAGCATTCGTGATTAATCAAAAATGTATCTTGAATCTTGAGAACAAGCTACAAGCAGGCACACACAAAAAAGAATATGCTCTCGGTCTCGCTTATCGACTCCAGAGTTATATTGAATTTAGAAATAGCAAATAGAATAAAATGATCAATATGTTCTCACTTGTCCATGGAAGAGCAAACTTTATCCCTCAAGCAAAAGACATTGATCATGTAAATGTTTCAGAAATGCTTTCAAACTAAAGAATGCAAAATGTACAGGGCTTACTGGGGGCGGGGAAGGAGAACTACCCAAGAGGAGCTTTGGCTTTAACTTAAGAAAAAAAAATCTATAGCTTGAAGACATAAAGTATATGTTTGTAGCATGCTATACTTTTAAAAACCCGTGTGTTCCATTTAAAACCTTTTTTGGTAACATGTTGCCAAATGTTCTTAATAAAACATTACAAGAGACTTTAAAACTTAATGAAGGAACATTATTTGTGCAGAGAAAACCCGTTGCCTCATTTTAAATGAGACACGGTTATAGCATATCCCCTATGCACTGTTTACAATTTATAATTTATAATTTATGTCTCTTGGTTCAAATGCACTATTTTCTGTAGTCATCTGCTAAGTAATATGATTGGCATGTGAATACTGTAATATTCTGTTTCCCAAAACAGCATAATTTAGTATATTTTTATTTTCATTGGTACTTTTCACTTTCTAATAACAATACTAAACTCTAATTAAAGCAACGGGAAACAGAAGTCATATGCCCCACCCTTGATAATATGAAAATGATGATTATTTTAAAAAATCTCTACATTTGAACTTATTAAATCCCATTCTTGCCTGGTTACCCACTGGTTAGGTTACAGTCGTTCACGATCCTATGGCAGATCATTCCACTAAAGAAAAACCACATGTCCTGGTCCCTGTTGGCATGGCAAACAAACTTTCATAGCATGTGCTCACTCTATAAAATGGTGGTACTAATTAGAAGATATAAACTCATGCTGAGACATGATATGAATCGGCTTTATGTATCTACTAAGCTCACAGCAGTACTAGATTTATACTGTTGTTGCTTTAAACTAACACTAAACAGAAAATTCAACGTCTAAATCTGTATGATAAGAAAGCAAAAGTGATTGAGTTGAAAAACAAAATCTCAGCCCCTCATATTTGGTTTTACTTCAAAAATGTTTCCTGTGCACTCAGAGGTTGCCCAGCACTTCTCTCCCATATGTTTACCTAACTTAAATTCTTCAAACATGAATTGCAAGTACCAGATAGCACAGCTGTATGTTTTGACATCCATGGTGAAAATGAGCAGAAAATCTAACTGTTCCATATCAAGAAGTATTTTTACTAGTGCTAATGTGCCTTAAATACCTTGTTCCACAGATGAGTGGCCTGGCACCTGCTGCATGAGAAATAGCCAATTACTGTTCAGTGTCTCTAATTTTCTGATTCAATTAGCATGCTTCAGAGCTTTCCAGTTTAATTGCAAACTACTTCACAGTTAGCTCTCTGATTAATCATTGCCCATCTGCAAGCCATCGGAAAACTTAGTGGAACAAATTTGTGTACTTTGGAATGCTGGGAGCTTAGCAAATCAAACTTGTTTTGGTATATAAAGCTTTAATTTTGTTTGCCCTTTTCAGCTGCACTTGTAAGAAGCTCTGTACTGATTAAACAGGAAGTATGGACAATAATATGCTACATTATGCATATAATTACTGTAAATACAACCGAGATTGTAGAAACATCATTTAAGGTTAGGCACTAACATGAATGGAGAAGGAGGTCAAGAAAACACATTTGGAATCAATTTCTTTCCATTATGACCAAATGTAAGTATCAACGAAAAAAAAAAAAAGCTGTGTGACACATAGTGATGTCATTACAGCACCTGTTCCCCTGAAGGCATTTTAAATTCTGGCTTTTCATGTACTCATAAAATCTTTCTTGTTATTTAATTAGTAGACTACTAAGTTTTATAAGCTTTGTTTACAAAACATATATTAGGGATTTTAAAGCGAACTGGCACCACATTGTTTATGCTTCATTTTCTAAGCTTTTTTGCTGGTCCCCTGAACATATGAATGATAATATCAGAAAACAAAACTGTTTTAATTGAGCTTTGGCTGGAGTTTAGATTATATCTTACCCATAATCATGATTTCTTAATTTTGGAATAAAACATGAATTGCATATTTTGCTCATTCCTATGAACAAATACCACAGAGGGGACTCTGCATTGTTTGAGGAAGGAGGCTTTATAAAATGAACTCTAAAGTCCTTTCCAACTCTCAGTTTCTCTGGTTCACATTTTAAATTTGGAATTATTCTAATATAATTTTTTAAAAGCTTCTAAATACATCTACTGTAGAAGAGGTTTTTATTTCCAAGACCAAATCGTAAGCTTGGGAGGGTGGGAATTATGAATGTAGCGTACCAGTGTATCTCCAGTGCCTCACAGAGAGCCTGCACATTCTTGGGGCTCAAGTAATATTTTGGATGAAGGAAAGGGAAGCAGAATGGGTCCTGAATTTTCCATGGAATGTCACAGTGTCAGGCTGGACACTGTTCTCCTTCTGTAACCTCAACAGGATGCAGTCATGTTATCTCATAAAGATGTTGACAAGTATCATCATTTTACAATTATTTGGCTGTATCAATAATGCAGAGAGAATTGTGCTTTGCTAATTATAATGCCCTGTAATGATCGGTTATTAACAATAAACAATGAAAATGCAGAATCTTACTATCTTTTATGAAGATCCTTAACATGTTATGGAAATGTCTAAAAGCTGGAAGTTAAAACCCAACTGATAGCTCTAAGAATAGCATGTAAGTTGGAAAAATGGTATTTGGAAATTGCACAATGAAAAGATGACTTAAAATTTTTTGCAGATAGTCACAAATATTCAGTGTGAAGTGATTTTTGACTTCCTTAACAGCAGATTCCATGAGCTCTCTAATAGTTTCTATTCTGTCTCCATTACAGGCTGTAAAACTCAAGTGGGCTGACTTCAAGCTTCTCTGAATCTCATAGGCAGCCGATGTAAGAAATGCTGAGAAGGCGTAATCTGATCACAGCGGCTCAGGCAAGTGAGCAGGCATGCTGCCACATTCTGCTGCCCACGAGCAGGAAAGCACGGCTGGAATCCCCACTAAGATCAAATTACAAAATAAGCTTTGTGGCCAGGCGGGCAAGAGAGGCTATTGTGGGGTCATGACATAAATCAGGGACAAGCCTGGGCAAAACTGGGCAGTCAAAAATCACATGTTCTGTGCCATACTTACAGCACGGTTCCCCATGGAAAATAGACTGTTAATGATGTTCAGATTTTTACCTCAGGAAGGGCAAACGGCTCTCCCCACACAAGTACCCACCAATGGAGCCTTATGTTTAGAAATAAGCAATTAAATCCCACACATCAAAGAAAAACAATGAGCTGTTCAAAATGGAATTTAGCCAAGGAGAGACCAAACTGGGCCTTGGTCCCTGTCCTGGGGTTCTCAGTCCTACCTCCACTTCTTACCCACTGTGTAGCCGAATGTCTATGTGTATCAGAAAGTAACGATGGAATGAGTGGATAATGAATGAAAATGAATGCAAAGCACATTGAAAATGCTTAAAGGACCCAAATATGATTTGAGAGAGAGGGTAGCACATCTTGGGCCAAGAGAGCCACTTCCAGAAATAATCCCATTATGCAAAAAGAGCAGAATATTCTTTGGGAAGTTGGCTGATACAGATGGCTCTAATATGGCACCAAATCCCATACAATGGTATTTTCTACAGAGAAGCGTTATTTTTTTGTATATGGTTCCCAAAGCTAAAGGTGCCATGATAGAAATTACATTTAGTTCCTGAGAAGTTTCAACATGATTGTCTGTGTTGTACTAAATATGAAAGACAACAAAATTACAGAATAGAGCTAGCCTTTCAACAGAAGAAAAATATAAAGGTCCTGGTAGAGATTTCGGAGGAGAAGATAGCAAGACCCTGAGAGAACTACTATTTGACAAACTTTTGCTGAGGTATCCATACTTCAGAAGGGCAGAACTATTTCAAAAACAAGCAAGCAAAAACATAAATGCAGTGTAACCAAGGCTGTTTGGTAAACAAATAGCAGGCATACCAACAAGCCCATGGCAAACCACTTTGTACGTACTCCCAACAGGGGCCTCAAGAAACACTTCTAGATGGTACAATGTGAACTGTGAGCCAGGTGTTGGTTGTTCACTGTACCCCATGATGCACAGATGAATTAACATCAGTCATACCTTTCTTAGACATAAAAGCTATATACCTATCTGTACACTACAAATTCAAAGAGTTTTTAACGTTTAAAAGGCAAAAGATAAGTGATTATAAAGTTCTTAAGATTTTTAAAAAGTGAAAATAAAAGCAACAAAGTAGTTGCTTTTAGATAGGGAATCTTACAAGAGATGTGAGATTTAGCATCTACTGTACTTTAAGCCTATATCTTATTGATAATTTAAAATTATAATTAGTGTTCTGGGGACTGAATGCTACACAGAAAACTAAATATGCACATATGTATGAGATGTGAGATGCTGCTGCAGGAGAGAAATACCCTATTTTTAAAGCAAAAAAAAAAAATCTTGCTGAAGTCTATCCTTTCATTTATATGTCTCATGTAAATTACACACAATTTTAAATCTTCAACATGTTGAAAATGGCCAGGTCTCATGCACTTCTCCTTTATCACCTCCCATTTTCACTTGGCCATGACAATGCAGACTTTTTAGAGATATTTAGGAATTAAAAGTTATATAGTTTGAATTGAACCAAGAAGTGACCCCCCTGTAGAAATAAATTTTTATTTTTATAATCTAGTAAAAAAATATAAATTTTCTCCTCTAAAGGCATTTTCTTATGCAGTAACACCACAAAAATAGCTTAAGTTTAAAATAGTGGATTTCCCATATGGTTAGTCCACAGCAAGATAAAGTTGTAAATGAGGGGACTATGTGAAGAAAACATAAAAAAGCCTTAAGGGCACATACAAAAAATGTGATATTGCGTGATTTACATACACAATTTTATTCTCCAAAATTCAAAGAGAAAGCTTAATATGTCATAATTTAAATTGTATTTCACATCAAATACTCCTGATTACGTATTTAACTCTAAGATCCATAACTCAATTTAGAGCATAATGTGGGAGAGGAGTTAGTAAGAATCTAACCTTTTGCATTTCTTGACTTTTTTGGGCTTGTGGTAATGTTGTATTTATAGAGATTCTACACTTTCAAATTTAAGTCTTGAAATGTCAGAAAAAGCTGAGATCTCACAGAAGGTGATTTTTAACAGTCCTTAAAAGTAAAGACTTTATGATCTTCTGACAACTGGAGCTTTCACATTATAAGATTTAAAATTTTCAGTCCTAATATTACATAAGCACACACATTGGTGCACTTTTAAAGATTCCATCATCTTTGATAAACTTGGAAAGAAGAGACAAATAATAATACAAAAGTTGTGAAGTTCAGCAATATTGTACAAGTACAAATATAAAAAAAGTAAATACTTAAAAAGTCTTCTGTATTTAAACATGGTCCTTCATAAGAATATATTTTCAATGTAAAAGAAATAACATTCAGTTAATTTTTGATTATTTATAGTAATAAAAAAAATGGAAACCTCCCAGTATTTTGAAGCTGGAACATGGATGAAGAAAGAGATCCAGAAAGGTTAATTGATATAAGATCATACTGCTACTTTTAGAGTTATATCTAGAATATACCAGGTCTTTTGTCTCTAAATTTCTCTCCCATAGCTAAAATTTTATACATAATTCTTGGAATTAATTTATTTTCAATGTACACTACTACCATCTGTGTGACCAGGGCAAGTCACCATGTAGTTTTCTCAACATTTTCAACTCAGCAAATATTTTTCCACCACCTACTATGAGCCAGATGTAGAGATTACAAAAATGATAAGAAATGAGTTAATCTTATTCTTGGGTATTATACAGTTTATTGAAGAAGAGAGGGATGGAAAAATAAGGTAATAATTTGAATAGGAAGGCATTAAAATCAAAGGTGACATTTTATTTTTTATTTTTATTGATTTGAGGAGAAAGAGAGAGAGAGAGAGAGAGAGAGAGAGAGAGAGAGAACATCAATTTGTTGTTCCACTTATTTATGCACTCATTGGTTGATTCTTGTATGTGCCCTGACCGGGATCACACCTGCAACCTGGTGCATTGGGAGGACACTCTAACCAACTGAGCTAGCCAGCTGGGGCTGACATTCAGCTTCTGATTACCAGGAATAAAGAGAGGGTCTGGACTAACTGATGTCTAAATCTCTTTCTTGAAATTTCTTCATTTTTTCTTAGATGGGCTTTTTAATAAATAGATAATTGATAAGATCAAAATTTCTAAATATTGAAAGTGATCTTAGTGGAGCACAGTGATATGTTTATGAATAGATGTAATGAACAAAGACTTTTATGTGCAAATAAGTTTGTGAAATGTCAGGTTTTTTTTGGTATAGGCCTTCAAAGGGTTATGTGCATTGTAACTCCAACAGGAACATTTAATACGCAGTGCTTCCTTTTCTTCATTAAGAAAAAGAAATCCCTAAAAAAGAAGCTTTTATTACTATTTATCTCAGAATTAGTATTCCAAGGAGCACAATTTTTGGGTAACAATGCTCCAGACAACTGTAGTATTCCCTCAACTGGGCTACAACAACTGATCCTACACACGCACTGGCTACTTCATCCTCCTACAATGTTGCTCTCATCAAGTTTCTCTGTTCAGAAACTTTCAGTGAGGCTTTGTGGCCTATAAATTTCAAATTCCGCAGATCCTCTAGATCAGCGGTTCTCAACCTGTGGGTCGCGACCCCTTTGGGGGTCGAACGACCCTTTCACAGGGGTCGCCTAAGACCATCGGAAAACACATATATAATTACATATTGTTTTTGTGATTTATCACTATGCTTTAATTATGTTCAATTTGTAACAATGAAAATACATCCTGCATATCAGATATTTACATTACGATTCATAACAGTAGCAAAATTACAGTTATGAAGTAGCAACGAAAATAATTTTATGGTTGGGGGTCACCACAACATGAGGAACTGTATTAAAGGGTCACGGCATTAGGAAGGTTGAGAACCACTGCTCTAGATGCTGCTTGCACATCCCTCTTCAGTTATCTCTCACAACATCCTTAAACTCCAGCCAATGTCACTGAACTGACCAAGCTCTTTCTGTCTTGGATCTCACTACTTTTCTTTCCCTAGAATGCTTTCCTGTATCCACAAAATACTGATGACTTCTGTGACAAAATTCAGTTCAGGCTCTATTGTCTCAATAAACAAAATAGTATACAATCTCTGATTTGCTACCTGAACCATTTTTTATAAAATTGTTATAATCTCTTTATATTGGTATTGCTGTTTTACGTGTATATGTATGCCTCTTTTGGCTGCATTAGTAAGCTCTCTGAGGTCTGACACAAGGCCTGCATGCCAGATGACCACATTCTTTTGTATAGACACACCTTGCTTTATTGCACTTGCAATTTTTACAAATTGAAGCAAGACCTTCCACAAGCAAAAAGATAAGTCACTTTATTGTAATACTTGCTTTATTGCTGTGGTGTGGAACCAAACTTGCATTTCCTCTGAGATATGCTTATATCTGATATTTTGTAACGGTAATGGTGAGACTATTAGTGAAAAAATAAAAACCAGAGAAAAGAAAAGAACCCAAACTAGATACATAGTGATTTAGAGAAATATTAACCAATTTTTCCAAATGTCAAATGGTGACTGCTCAGGCAAGAGTTTTCAACTTTGTTGACATATCCTACATGTATACTATAATAGAAATATTTGTTAGATATTAAAACACTACTATTCAATGTTTTCTTAAGTACTTTTAAATAGCACCAGATTTTTACACATAAAGGACGTTTGTTTCAAAAGAGATTTCTACCCCAATGAAGAAATTTTAAATAAGCAAGGTGATCCAGTAACATATTTTAAAAGGTCATCTATTGTAATTAATAAATTAATTTAATATAATTGCAGAATATTTAACAGTTTCTTAATTTTAGACTATGGTGTATCTTTCTTTGGGAGCTTCATAAATGATTTGCTCTTGACCCTTGAAAAAGTGACTGTTGCACCATAGAATTTGTCACTGCAATCATCAATTATTCTGAAATTTTGATAAATATAACCTCAAATGACACAAACCCATAGTGACTTTCTACCTCATGAAAAGTTCTTAATTTTAGATATTAATTTTCTCATTTTAGTAACTGAAAGAAATAGCTCTTGAATTGAAGTTTTGATTAAGTAAAAAGGTTTCTTTTAAAAGTAAGATACACATTTTTAATCACATGTGAAAATTAACTTTTTTTTATTTTATATATTTTTTTTATTAGTTAAGGTATTACAAATGTGTCCTCATCCCCCCATTAACCCCCAACCTCCCATCCCGCCGTATACATGTATATAAGCCAAACCAATGGACATGGACAACAGGGGGATGGGAGCATGAGAAAATTAATTCTTTTTAAAGTATAAAAATAACATTGCCCTTCCTGAATGTCTGAATATGCAGTATTAATTTTTTACACATTGTGTTATATTTAAGTTTTGTAACTCTTATGAATGTAATTAATTATGCTTATTACTGGCATTAGTATGTGTGTACTCTTTTCCTTTTATTAATCCTTGTTAGAGGAATGGGAAGATATGAGCTATGACAGCAATGACACTGTTGATCTCTTCAACACTTTACTCGAGGGCCTAGGACTCTACCGACACATGCTAGGTACTCAATAAATATTTGTAAATAAATTTCTAGAATATATGCTCTATGTGAAAAAAAGAATATACTACACAGTTTTTGAGTTAAAAATCTGGCCCTTGGAACCCTAGCTGATTTGGCTCAGTGGTTAGAGTGTCAGCCTGTGGACTGAAGGGTCATGGGTTCGATTCTAGTCAAGAACACAAACTTAGTTGCAGGCTGTATCCCTGGCCCCAGTCAGGGGATGTGCGGAAGGCAACCAATTGATGTGTCTTTCTCACATCAATGTTTCTCTCTCTGTCCTCCTCCCTTCCACTCTCTCTTAAAAAAAAAAATCAATGGAAAAAAATATCCTAGGGTAAGGGTTAACAACAACAAAAATCATGGCCCTTGGATTTAGATTTTTATAGCCGTGTGACCTGTCTAAATCTATTTCTTCACCTGTGAAATGGAATAGTAATAAAATCTGCATCATATAGTTATTGTGAGGATTAATCCACATAAATACTTGCCCATAGGGAGCCACTACTAGGTGTACTGGTTAATAATGCGGATTTTTTTTCAATAGATGGAGTTACACATATGTTGATATATATGTGATTTGATATGTATGCTACTTTGTTGTATTGACAACAAGCTTCAAAACTTGCTGAAGGTGTTAACATCATAGATATTTTTATGCTTAAAAATGTTGAATTTTGTGCCAAAAAAAGAGCATTTGCGGGAAGTTTTAATTAATTACTTTATTTTGAAGAAAAGTGCTGCTGAAAGTTATCGTATACTTTGGAAGCTTATGGTGAACATGCTCCATCTCAAGATACTTGTGAACGCTGGTTTAAACACTTTAAAAGTGATTATTTCGATGTGAAAGACAAAGAACATCCAGGTCAACCGAAAAAGTTTGAAGACCAACAATTATAAGCATTATTGGATGAAGATGCGTGTCAAACTCAAAAACAACTTGTGGAAAGATTAAACGTTGCTCAGCAAACCATTTCCGATCGTTTACAAGCAATGGGAAAGATGTTAAAGGAAGGAAAATGGGTGCCACATCAACTGAACGAACGACAAATGGAAAACCGAAAATCAGTAAAATGTTGCTTCAATGGCACGAAAGAAAGTCTTTTTTGCATCAAATTGTGTCTGGTGATGAAAAGTGGATTTACTTTGAGAATCCCAAATGCACAAAATGATGGGTTGATCCAGGTCAACCATCAACATCGACTGCAAGGCCAAATCGCTTTGGAAAAAAGACAATGCTCTGCGTTTGGTGGGATCAGGAAGGTGTGGTGTATTATGAGCTTCTAAAACCAGGTGAAACCGTTAATACTGATCGCTGCCAACAACAAATAATCAATTTGAACCACGCTTTGATCGTGAAATGATCAGAATGGGCCAGAAGACACGGCAAAGTAATTTTGCTTCATGATGACACACCATCACACACTTCAAAACCAGTTAATGACACCTTAAGAGATCTTGCCTGGGAAGTATTAACCCACCCATTGTACTCACCAGACCTTGCTCCTTCAGATTACCACTTGTTCTGATCGATGGCACACACACTTTGTGAGCAGCACTTCAAAGCATACGAAGAAATGTGTAGCTAGCGATAGACATTACTTTGAATAAAGCACTTTTGATGTTTCTCTTGAAATTATCGTGTTTTCTTTGATTACAAAATCTGCATTATTAACCAGTACACTTAGTATTATCATCATCAACATCATCTTCATTTGTCTCATTTGCCATTCATCCGTTCCAAGAATGTAGCATATGCTCAGTAAATAGTTGTTAAGTGAAGAAATGAATCATCAAAGTGCAACTGTCTGCATACACAAAGAGGGTTGACTGCCCTCAGGATACCTGTAGGCAAGGTTCAGAAAAATGGCAGTTAAAAAACACACACATGTCTCTAAAATTATGTGACTGAATTTCTCTTCCTTGAACCTGCTGTTTGGAGATCTGGTCACAAGTCCTAGTCATTCTCTAGTCCTTGGAGAATAGGTGTTTTTTATTTTTATTTTTGTTGTGAACTTTTGGTAGTGCCTAGCAAAGAGGTTTGTATCATTTATATTGAAATTATATAAATGAAAAAAATCCCTATTTAGTAACCAAGTCACATAGGGTAAACTTTGAAAACAAGTGAACATAGATTATAGAATGGATAAATATTAGAACTCTTATAACTACATTATCTTAACAAATCCAGTTTGCAGCATTTATATTTCTTGCAATGTTGCTATACATTGAAGTATCATAGTGAGAATTATTACTTCTACAGTTGCTAACTTAAAACTGCAGTAAAAATTGTGTAAACAGCAACTAGAGTTATATTCTGTAAATTGCCTCATTGTGAGTGGACAACAAAAATCAATCTCAGGTTGTATGAGTTTGAAATATTTATTTTGTCACTGACAAGATCATTTTATATCTTAAAATCATGGTATTTCTCATCAGAAATGTCCTATATTAAATGATACTGATAAATTTTCTAATTCATTTTGAGCTTCACTATGGAAAGGCACTATTAGCCCTAGCCGGTTTGGGTCAGTGGATAGAGGGTCAGCTTGCAGACCGAAGGGTCCCAGGTTCGATTCCAGTCAAGGGCAGGTACCCCATTAGGGATGCACGAAGGAGGCAACCAATCGATGTGCTCTCTCACATCGATATTTCTCTCTGTCTTTCCCTCTCTCTAAAAAAAATCAATGGAAAAATATCCTCAGGTGAGGATTTAAAAAAAGAGAAAAATGAGAAAAAAGAGAAAGGCACTATCAGATTATAAAGTAGCCTTTATATAGTTAAGTCATATTAATTTTTTTAATTTATAAAATAAATATGAACTTTAGCAGCAAAGAATTTAGTATTTATTAAGGCAAGATGAATAGTGAATAATTATTTTAACTGGGTACATTCTTTGTGCAATTGTTTTGTTTTTACTGTATTTTCCAGATTGAAAACATAACTTGAAAAAAATGTAATATCCATAAACCCTTATCTTCTTCATCACACTGCCTCCCACAAATAGACTGGAAAAAAGAACTGCTGGTCCTAAACACCAAAGTCAGTAATTCTCAAACATTAGCATAGACACTGCAGACTAACAGATCCTGGGCCTCACCTAGGATTCACTTCTGACCTCTCAGGGAGCAAGGGCTCAGGAGTTCACATGTGTCATGGTCAGAGGAAAGAAAACCAACCACTATCCATTCTTCTATCTAAAATTTAAAATCTAAAAATTTCCTTCTAGTTTCTATTTTCCTTCATTCCCAGGGCTTGAATATGGGGCTCTATTTGCTTCTCAGATGCATATCCAAATTTCTTGGAGATTCCAGAAACAAGCTCACACTGAGGCAGGACCAAGTTTGCGGAAATTCCAAATCTTAAACTTGAAAGGACTACTAACCACACAACAATTTAAAACATAAATCATCTCTCTCTCATATCATAAGAATTGCTCTAATAAATTGACTACTAATATGTGTTAGGCACTGAGCTAAGTGCTTTACATACATTGTCAGTTTTTTTCATGTACAAAATAAGCCCAACTTGCTCTGGCTGGTGGCTCAGTTGGTTACAGCATCGTCCCCATTTGCCAAGGTTGTGGGTTTGATCTCTGGTCAGGGCACATATAAGAATCAATGAATGAATGCATAAGTGGGTGAAACAGCAGATCTCTCCCCTCCCTGCCCTCTCAAGTCAATAATAAAAAGAAAAAAGCCCAAACCCGAATACTTCCGCAGAAGCAACAGGGTGGGTAGTTCTGATTCTGAGTTTGCTACTGTTTTCTTAGCAAGTGTGGAATGGGTCTCCTAAAAATAAATGAAGATTGCCAAAGGCATGGTGAGAGAAGACCCAGATGGTCAAAAGATGTTTTTTCTTTAATCCTCACCCTAGGATATGTCTCCACTGATTTTTAGAGAGAGGAAGGGGTGAGATGGGGGAGAGGGAAGGAGGGAGGGAGGGGGGAGAGAGAGAGAGAGAGAGAGAGAGAGAGAGAGAGAGAGAGAGAGAATAGGAGAGGGAGAGGGAGAGGGAGAGAGAGAGGGAGAGAGAGAGAGAGAAATATGAATCATTGTTGTGAAAGAGAAACATTGATGGGTTGCCTCCTTTATGTGCCCTGACTGGGGATCAAAACTGAAACCTTTTGGTGTATAGGAGGATGCCCAACCAACTGACCCACCCGGCCAGGGCTCAAAGGATGTTTTTCTTTATCCAAGACCAACTATAACCTTGGGGATGCCAACATACACATGAATAATCTATCCAATACTCTAACCTCTCCATTCCTCGATCATCAATGACCTCCCGCTCCACGTCAGTTACACACATTTAATGTTTACCTCAGGTCACTGCAGCACTCTTCTGAAATAATAAATTTAGACATTCCCCCAATATGACCACAACCTCCTATCTTTGTAACCACATTATTCAAATAACTCCCTTTTCCAACCTTAAAAAAATCTTGTAAGACTTCTAGTCCATTCATTCTCCTTTTCCCTACTAGCCTTTTTCTGTTTTCACTTCCCTCCTTAACTGCTTAGAGTCCATGGTCCAACATTTCAATGTTTTCCTAAACTGCCTTGTCCCACTGTCCATTAAATGTGCTTGACCTGAAAACCCCAAAGTTCGAGGAACCCAGCTGACTGCCTTCTCTTTGGCTAACAGATTACTGTCCTAATAAACAAGTCATCAACCACAACTGGGTCTTCAGCACTACTCAGCTGTTGCATTATGTAATCATAGATAACTCTCCAGATGCTATGATTTAAAGGTTAAGAAAATCATAAAAACATGAAAAGGGAATTTGTGTATAATTGTGGAGTGGGACTTAAGGCACACATACACAAAAAGACCTAAAGCTACAGAAAAAATGATTGACATTTTCTGCTCCATACAAATTAAAATGTTCTGTAAGAAGAAAAACACTCCATATGTAAAACAAAAAGATAAAAGGCAAACTGGGCAAAAATATACCACATATAACAGGATTGCTAGCCACTATGTATAAAGGACTCACACAAATCAACAAGGAAATGAAAAAGATTCAATTAAAAAAAGACCTGGCAATTTATAAAACAGATATAAATGGGCAATAATTATATATAACAATATGTTCAATCTTCCTGCTTATCAAATAAACATAGAATTGAGACTTCTTTGTGGACTAGCAATGATTATAATAATTAATAATGCTTTTAATTTTCTAGTTTTCTTTCCAGTGGTTCTCAACCTTCTGGCCATTTAAATACAGTTCCTCATGTTGTGCCCCAACCATAAGATTATTTTCGTTGCTACTTCATAACTGTAATGTTGCTACTGTTATGAATCGTAATGTAAATATCTGATATGCAGGATGGTCTTAGGCGACTCCTGTGAAAGGGTCGTTTGACCGCCAAAGGGGTCTCGACCGACAGGTTGAGAACCGCTGCTTTAGACCGTTCATAGCATTTGACACTGCCGACCAACCCTCTGGCTCAGAGCATTCTCTTCTGTTTGGATTTCTTTCCTCTGATTTGATGCTTAGTTTTCAGATGGCTCCTTCTTTGCAGCTCCTTAGGGACCTCACTGAATATGTCCTCCTAGGGGTTGACTTCATTAGTTCTATTACTTGCAAGTCTCTATCTCTTGAGCTTCGGTCAATATATCCAATAGCTTACTGTTCATTTCTACATGGAAGTCTTGTAGGCACTGCAAACTCAGCATGTCAAAACTGAACTCATCATTCCCTCACAAACAGGCTTCTCTTCTCATCTTCATTTTCTCTGTTAATGAAAGAATGTCAAAAAGACTGTCTAAACCAAGAACTTGGTACAGCCGTAGATGCTTTTCATTCCATCACCCATCAGTTCAGGGATTGATGAATGTTCACAAAGTATTTTCTCCATTTCCACTGCCGCAGCCAAGTTACCCCAGACTCCTCCAATACATCCATCCCCCTTATCACAGTTATATATCATATTATATTCCCTTCCTTAGGATCCTTCTCCCAAGTTCTTTCACAAGGTTGAGAAGGCTCTCTATGATCTGGCTCCTGTTATACTACCCTATAACCATGCTCTACTCTCCAGCAACATTGGACTTTCTTTGGTCCTAAAATGTACAAAGTATTCTCCTGCCTTTGTCTGGAACCTGGAAAACCATTTCTGTACCCTTCCCCCATATGCAATTCCACTCTCATCAATTGGAAATGGCTAACTTTTATATTTTTCAGGCCTTAGCTATTTGAGAGCAGTGACTGTTTTTTCATTTTACAGTTGTCTCCTTAGCACCTAGTACAGAACCTTAGCATCTAGTATGGCACATGGCAGGTGAGGAGTGGCTGAACCTAAGTGAATGAGTATTGTGTCAAAACCCAAGGCACTGCATGCATCACTTTGGCAATATAAAAGGGGTGATGGATCATTAAAAGTCTTGGTGTCACTGACCAGAGTAGGCCAACTGTTTCCCCTTATTGCTAAGACACATCTTCCCAGAAGTCTGCTCACATAATTAAAAATTACAGATATTATCTAAGCCAGTCCTTAGATTTCCCCTCTTCTCTTTTCTATTTTTAAAAAATGTTTTTATGGATTTTTTTTTTCAGAGAGAGAGAGAAAGGAAGGGAGAGGGAGAGAGAGAAATGTCGATAAGAAACATCGATTGGCTACCTCCTGCACACCCTCTACTGGGGATCAATTCCACAACCTGGGGATGTGCCCTGACTGGAAATTGAACCGGCGACCTCTTGGTACATGGAATGATGCTCAACCAACTGAGCCACACCAGCCAGGCATCCTCCCTTCCCTCTCTCTCTCTCTCTCTCTCTCTCTCTCTCTCTCTCCTCTCAAGCCCTGCAAAAATGGGTCAGAAATGTGGTATCTAGGAGGTACCCACAATTCTTTATGTCAAAAAATAAATTAAAAATCTTGCCCTAGGAAACTTATTTTTTCTTCTTGGCCTGTATTGGTTAATGGCATCACCAATCATCACCTTGAAAAAGTAGGAATTACTCATCTCTCTTTCTCAACCTTTCTATTTAAGCAGCAATTAAGTCATAACCTCTATGGCCTAGATATTTATTCCTTATTCTCTCATGTTTGTGATAATCACTGATTTAATTCTCATCATGTCCCCCCTATAACATACTCCTAACTGGTCTCTTTTTGTTTAATCTCTTCTCTTCCAGTCTATACTCACACTACTACCACCAATCTGATCATGCTAGTGTCAAACTTAGAAACTTCTGATGGCTCCCCATATCCCTAGAGGATAAAGTCCAAGACTCCTCAGCAGAACCTCCTCTATCTTATGGGCCTCATTTCCTATAACTCCTCATCTATGAGCTCTTTTGCTTAGCCATACTAAACTTCTGCCATTCTCTGAACCTATTCTGTATCCTGTGTCTGGGCCTATGATCTTATTTTTCTGGGTACAATGCCCTATTTTTCTCTAGTCATTACTTCTGGAAACAGATCAAATTTTACTTCCTGTGAAAATCCTCCCTAAACACTCAAGCTAAGCTAGTGACTCCCAACTGTGCGTTCATAGCACTTTGCATATTTTTCCAGTGAAACACTGATCACATTCTTTGTAATGATTTATTTATATGCTGTTGTGGAGACTGGTAACTGTTAATGAAACCTTTGCTAAAATAATTGTAACACGGATGCCTGACATTACATTTCCCAGCATTCGCTGCAGTTAGGTGTGGCCATATGACAAAGTCCTTTCTAATGCTAGCAAGTGTAAAATTGATTTGTGCCTTGAAAAAAGTGGGTATGACTCCTCCATGTTCGTATCTTTCCCTTCCTGTGATCCAGAACACTGATGAACCTGTAACCCCAGCTGAGACCACGAAGATGATAATATTAGGTAATGGCAGAGAAAGAGGATGGAAGGGACCTGGTCTCTGTTGGTGTGGGGCAGAGCTACTTGCCCATTTGGAATGCCCACCTTGGACAGTTATGTGAGAGAGAAATAAATACCTATAAGCTGTGTGTATCTTGGGTCTTTTTGTTAGAGCAGCTTAGCTTTACCTTAGCTAATCTAGGCCTTTCTCTTCTTTTGGTTTGTTTGAACCTTAAGAGCAAAGCTGACTTATATTACTTTGTGTGCCCTGTAACAGCATACCGTACTTAAATTAATGCTAGCTGAAAGAATGCAAGGAAATTATTTTCAATAATTTGGTATGTGGCACCCAATTCCTACGCCTTCTTCTCTATCAATCTCTCCAATGCCCATGTCTTAAAGCTGTTTTTGGTCTAACTGCACCATCTTGACTTGTAGGAATCTCCATGCATGAAATCTTTCGAGAACCTCCACCAAACTGACCTGTCCTGTGTTCGTTCTTTGAGTGATTGCACTAAATAAGTGACCTATTTGAAGAAAAAACTTAAGATGACTCTCATGGCCAAGCCACATGGATTCTGTGAAAGTAGATCACTGGATTCTATCCTCTCTCTTCACTTTCACTCTCATCACCTTCATTTAGACTTCATTACCTTTTGCAGGGACTTGAATAATGACCTTTGAACTGCATTTGCCCTATCTTTAGCCTTTCCTTCAGAATATATTTTACTCATAGTGGCTAGATTAATCTTTCTGAAATAGAGCTTTGATAGTTCATTTCCTCCCTCAAAAACCTTTGATCCCAGGGTTTAAAGAAAACCTCCTCCCTCCTTAGCCTATCATTTAACGCTCTCTTAACCTTATTTTCCTTATCCTCCATTCACACTCATGATGCATCTATCAAACGTCCTTCTTGCTCTTGTCAATGCATATGTAACATACTCTACACTTTCAAACCCTTGTCCATGTTGACAATCTTAGTTAAAATAATCTTTTTCTGTTCTGTGAATCTTCAAATCTTATCAATTTTCAATGTTCAACTAATGAACCACCCCTCCTCAATCACTGAATGTCTTGTGGATTGTATAATCTGATAGAATAACATCTTCCAAATTTCTCCATGACTTATATCAATATCTCCATTGTGATCCTCATTTCCTTTACCCTTAAATTTATAAATTTTTATCTTCTCTCTACTAAGGACAGAATATACTGCACACACAGCAAACACTCAATAAATATTGTTGCATGGATGGGGATACTATTATTTTAACATGCTACTAATTCTAGACATTTATATTTTACCACTGGTCACAGAAAGACTCATCTGTGGAATGTTGTGGTGAGAGAAAGTGGGAAAATATGAAACAAAAAAGTTATTTTGATGGGAAACACTAATAAAAAAATACTACAACGCCTCCAGTCATAAGGCTCTCTTCTCTAAGTTAATTTCTCATTTAAAAATACGTGTTTGGTTAGATCTTCCTTTATGTTGAAAAAAAGGATAATGCATCTCTGTTTACACATTTATTTAGTTTTTTTATCTTCATATTTATGTTTTTTACAAATTTTATACTGTGAGACAGCTCTGTCAAATCCGTTTGAATTACTATTGCCTGTCACATTTCTTTGCTCTTCCCTCTGGGTTTTGATACTTTCTATTCAGGGTGGAGCAAAAGGAGGTTTACAGTTATGAGTACGCAAAACACTGAGTTTTTTCTTGTCTTATTATGTATTCATTATTGTACATATGAAAACTCTAAAACTACTCCCCCACCCCCCTATATCTCTCCCCTTTACAAACGGTTGGGAGGTATCTTGTTTTGGTATGTGGCACCCGGCTTTCCTGCTCATCCGAGAGTCCAATCTTGTTTAAAACTTTCCTTCCTGGAACACAGGCATAAAGTACATAAATGGCTACAAACAAGTACCTATCTATAATAATAAAAGCAAATCGACCGAAAAACCAAACAGCAGAACAACTGTCCGGACAACCTTCCGGACGACCACGCTATGACACGCACTGGTGCTAGGGCAGCCTGAGTGGGGTGATGTGATTGGTCAGGAATCCTGCCATTGCCCCACGATCACCCCACAGAGGGTGCACAATGATCGACCCGGCCTGTGGCCACAGAGGGAGGCCCAGGCCACCCGGTTGGCAATGCTGCAGTGGGTGGGTGGGGCCTCCCTCTGTGGGGCAATCGATCTGGGGGCCCCTGTGATCAATCACCCCACAGAGGGAGGCCCAGGCCACCAGCCAGCAATGCTGTGGAGGGTGCGAGGGGCTGGCCAGCGTTTTCCCAGGAGAGGGAGGCCCAGGCCAGCCAAGCGATCTCACCCCAAGCCTGTTGCCCACAGAGGGAGGCGACTGGTGGTGGGGGTAAGGGGGTCAGCGCAGCACAGATGGCAAGCAGTGGCAGTGGTGGGGCAGGGCCATCTGTCAGCAGCCGGGGGAAGGAAAGCCCTGATAGGCCCTGATCACCGGTCAGGGCTAGGGACCCTACCCAAGGGGTCCCAGATTGCAAGAGGGCACAGGCTGGGCTGAGGCTGAATGGATAAGAAAACATGACCCATATATATGCTATCTACAAGAGACCCACCTCAGAACAAGGGACTCACACAGGCTGAAAGTGAAGGGATGAAAAATATCATTCAGGCAAGTGGAAATGAAAAAAAGCTGGGGTAGTAATACTTATATCTGACAAAATAGACCGCAAAGTGAAGGCCATAACAAGAGACGACGAAGGTCACTGCATAATTCTAAAGGGATCGATACAACAAGAGGATATAACTCTGGTAAACATATATACACCCAATGCAGGAGCACCCAAATACATAAAAAAGACCCAGGAAGATATCAGGGGAGAGATTGACAGCAATACAATCATAGTAAGAGACTTTAATACCCCATTAACATCACTGGATAAATCCTCTAGACAAAAAATCAGCAAAGAAACATCAATCCTAAATGACTCACTAGATCAGATGGACTTAATCAGCATCTTCAGAACATTCCACCCCAAAGCTACAGAATATACATTCTTCTCAAGTGCACATGGGACATTCTCAAAGATAGACCACATATTGCGACACAGGCAAAGTCTCTCCAAACTCAAGAAGATTGAAATCATATCAAGCATCTTCTCAGATCACAACGGCATAATATTAGAAATAAAATACAATAAAAACAATCACAAAAATTCAAACACTTGGAGGCTGAAGAGCATGCTATTAAATAATGATTGGGTTACCAAAGAGATCAAAGAAGAAATAAAAAACATCCTGGAAACAAATGACAATGAAAATACAACAATCCAAAATCTATGGGATATAGTGAAAGCAGTGCTAAGAGGGAAGTTCATAGCATTACAGGCCTACCTCAAAAAATAAAAACTGGTAATAAACCATCTCACTCTGCAACTTGAAAAATTAGAAAGAGAGCAACAAGAAAAGCCCAGAGTGAACAGAAGGAAGGAAATATTAAAGATCAGAGCGAAAATAAATGACACACACACACACACACACACACACACACACACACAAGATCAATGAAACCAAGAGCTGGTTCTTTGAAAGGATAAACAAGATTGATGAACCTCTAGCCAGGCTCACCAAGAAGCAAAGAGAGAGGACCCAAATAATCAGAAATGAAAGGGGTGCAATAACAACAGACCCCACAGAAATATGAAGAATCGTAACAAAAAAAATACTATGAGCAACTCTATTCCAACAAACTGGTCAATCTAGAAAAAATGGCTATATTCCTAGAAAAATACGACCTTCTAAAACTCAATCAGGAAGAATAAAAAAATGTGAATAGGCCGATAACTATGAAAGAAATTGAAGCAGTACTCAAAAAACTTGCAACAAACAAAAGCTCTAAGTGCCCATCACCAGAAGGCTTCACAAGGGAGTTTTATCAAATATTAAAAGAAGAACTAAAACCTATCCTCCTCAGACTATTCCAAAGAATTCAAGAGGAAGGCACACTTCCAAGTTCTTGCTATGAAGCCAGCATTACCCTAATCCCCAAGCCAGATAAAGACAATACAAAGAAAAAGAATTACAGGCCAATATCCCTCATGAACATAGATGCCAAAATTCTCAACAAAATTCTAGCAAATCGATCCAGCATTACATTAGAAAGATCATACAACATGACCAAGTGGGATTTATTCCTGGGATGCAAGGATGGTACAATATCCGCAAATCAATAAACGTGATACACCACATAAACAAA
>NW_005363247.1:5483619-5485782 GCF_000412655.1 Myotis brandtii
ATAATCATATCAATTGATGCAGAAAAAGCATTTGACAAAATCCAACACCATTTCTTGATACAAACTCTCAGCAAGGTGGGAATAGAAGAAGGATCATACAACATAATAAAAGCCATATATGACAAACATACAGCCAACATCTTACTCAATGGACAAAAACTAAAACCATTTCCCCTAAGAACAGAAACAAGACAGGGATGCCCACTCTCACAACCCCTGTTTGACACAGTACCGGAAGTACTAGCTATGGCGATCAGACAAGAAGAAGAAATAAAAGGTATTCAAATTGGAAAAGAAGAAGTAAAATTGTCATTATTCTCAGATGACATGATATGGTACAGAGAAAACCCTAAAGACTCCCTCAAAAAATTACTAGAAGTAATAAATGAACTCGGCAATGTAGCAGGATACAAAATCAACACCCAGAAATCTATGGCTTTTTTTATATACACCAATAATGAACTCACAGAATGAGAAACTAAAAAAACAATCCCATTTACCATTGCAACAAAAATATTAAGATACCTAGGAATAAATTTAACCAAAGAGGTAAAGGACCTGTACTCAGAAAATTACTGGACACTGAAAAAGAGATAGAGGAAGACATAAACAACTGGAAGAATATACTGTGTTCATGGATTGGTAGAATCAACATCATTATAATGTCCATACTACCCAAAGCAATCTATAGATTCAATGCAATTCCCATTAAGATACTAACAGAATATTTCACAGACCTAGAACAAACTCTCCAAAAATTTACCTGGAATAAAAAAAGACCCAAAATAGCTGCAGCAATCCTGAGAAAGAACAAAGTTGGAGGGATCACAATACCAGATATCAAGCTATATTACAAAGCCACTGTTCTCAAAACTGCCTGGTATTGGCACAAGAACAGACATATAGAACAATGGAACCAAACAGAGAACCCAGAAATAGACCCAAGCCATTATGCTCAATTAATATTTGACAAAGGAGGCAAGAGCACACAATGGAGTCAAGATAGTTTTCTCAATAAATGGTGTTGGGAAAATTGGACAGATACATGCGGAAAAAAAGAAAAAGAAACTAGACCACCAATTTACACCATTCACAAATATAAACTCAAAATGGATAAAGGACTTAAATGTAAGACAGGAAATCATAAAAATCTTAGAAGAAGCCATACGCAGCAAAATAGCAGACATTTGTCGTAGCAGTATATTTACCGATACAGCTCCTAGGGCAGGGGTGGACAACCTTTTCGTGAGTGCGTGCCAAAACCAGCAAAATCTCTGACTCAAAATTCTTCTGCGTGCCAACCCTAATTTTTTGAGAACATGTTATGCCTACTTGATATCTCTTAAGGTGTACGTATGTGAAGAACCTTGAAGAAATAATAAAATTCATTCGAGCGACAAAAACACAGTATATGATGATGAAAAATACATTTATTTTTTAATGTATACATGTACACTGATAGTCCGACAGAAAACTTTATGACTCCGTTTGATATTATCAGTGGGACTTTTGCTGCTGCATCACTGATGACAGAGATTTTACATCAGGTTTATATTTCGTGACCTTCAGAGATATGCACGAGCTACTACTTTCATCCGTCAGGCTACTCCTATTACGAGACTTAACAAAATTCATCACTGAGAACAAAGATTCACAAGCGTATGTGGATGAAACCAAAACACTGGTCAGATCTAGGAAGGCAGGGAGAGTTAAGGCAGAGGCATAGAAATTGCTCTTCCCCTCTCTCGTCAATCCATGTCTATGGTCTTTAAGATAACTTGTTATGTAAAATTATTTATTTATCTAAGATGCAACTACACTGAATTTATCTGAAAAATAAAAAAGTCGATATTAAGAAAAAAATTGTAAATGGAAAATTATAAGAGAGGGTCTCGAGTGCCAGCAAAAGTTACTGGCTTGCCATGTTTGGCACGCGTGCCAGGGGTTACCCGCCCCTGCCCTAGAGGGCTGGAGACCTAGCCTGCAACTGAGTTATGTGCCCTTGGCCAGAATCGAACCTGAGACACCTCAGGCCTCTAACCACTACACAACTGGCTAGGGCTCGGTAGTTTTTTGTTGTTGTTGTTTTCTTTAGTTTTTTAAAAATATATTCTTTATTTTAGAGAGAGAGGAAGGGAGAGGGAGAGAGAGATAGAAACATCA
>NW_005363247.1:5485813-5487056 GCF_000412655.1 Myotis brandtii
GAGAGATGCAAATCAAAACAACAATGAGGTACCATCTCACACCTGCCAGAATGGGTATCACCAACAAATCAACAAACAAGTGCTGGTGAGTTGGCGGAGAAAAGGGAACTCTCTTGCACTGCTGGTGGGAACGAAGACTGGTGTAGCCACTGTGGAAACAGTATAGCGTTTTCTTAAAAAATTAAAAATGGAACTTTTATTTGACCCAGTAATCTCACTTCTAGGAATATATCCCAAGAATACAGAAACACCAATCAGAAAGGATATATGCATCCCCATGTTCATAGCAGCACAATTTGCAATGGCCTAAGTGCCCATCAGCAGATGAGTGGATTAGAAAACTGTGGTACATCTACACAATGGAATACTACAATGCTGTAAAAAAGAAGGAATTCTTACCATTTGCAAGAGCATGGATGGAACTGGAGAGCACTATGCTAAGTGAAATAAGCCAGTCAGAAAAATATAAATATCACATGATCTCACTCATTTGTGGAATATAAAGAACATCATAAAATGATGAACAAAAATAGATACAGAGACAAAATAGCATCAAACAGACTATCAAACTTCAGCGGGAAAGCAGGGGAGGGTTGAGGTGTGGGGTAAGAGATCAAGCAAAGGACTTGTATGCATGCTTATAAGCATAACCAATGAACAGAAACACTAGGGGGGTGAGGGTGTGTGCCAGGGGGTGGGGGAGGCCTGGGGCAGGTCAATAGGGGGAAAAGGAGACATATGTACTACTATTTATAATACTTTAAATAATAAAACTTTCCTTCTTATTAACCCAAGCATACTCAAATCATTTTATATACCACTAGTGGCCTGGTGCACAAATTTGTGCACATTAAAAGGAAATTAATTAGAAGAATATTTTAATATTGTTATTCACCCTTTCTCTATAATAGAAGCATGAACCAAATTCACGACTGACAATGATAGATGGAAACACACGTGTGCGATTTGCGCCAGCGAGAGCTTTACATGTATCGTGCATGCGCAAGTCAACTTAGCCTTTTATAGATATAGAATAAACTTGCTTAATCAGACCTGCTTTCTGACTTAGCTAAACTTTTTCCAGCCCAGTGAAGCACACCAACTTCTTTCAGGTAACTGTCAGCAACACAGCAGTAAATATCAACACAAAGCAGATTATTATTGTAGATCACGCAGGGAGAACAAAGAGTAAAATATTTAACTGCAGCAGTGTTTGACTATATTCTGCACAGTGAGAAAACCT
>NW_005363247.1:5487181-5505903 GCF_000412655.1 Myotis brandtii
AATAGCTAAATAATCCTACAAATAGCAAGCTAAATGAAAATCTCAGCTCACACATGACTCTGAGCCTATGTATTTTTAAATACGTTTCCTCATATACAACTACAACTCCTTTCTACTTCCTATAGAATTAACTTGTTCAATTTGTGTTTTTGTGATGCCTTCATAATGAATTCAAATAATTAACCATCCAAGTGAAAGCTTAACCTTAATGAAAACAAATTTTAACAAAAATAACACAGGGAATTAATTTATAAGTCACATTGTTTCTTACCCCTCCAGCATACCACATTTCCCCTGCTAATACTGGCTCAATGCAGAATTTTATGCTGCAACATGTAAAAACAAAACAAAAAACTTTTATTGAAATAAAACCCCTACTAAGCTGGTAGACTAAAACATATCTTAATACAGATACTATTTTAATTATTCTTAATTAAAACCTTGCAGAGATTCTGTATTCATATTCTAAGGGAAGTTCATATTCATACATGCAAAGAAGCAGTTTGCTTCAGGGCTTAACCATTAAAAATACCTTGAGCAATGAGATCCCATATTAAAGACATAATCTTAGGGATATATTACTTCATATAAGAAACTTGCAATATATTCCTAAGTGACCCTTAAGGGGTACTTTGGTAAAGGTGATTTTCAGAATTTGGAGGCTGAGGGAGGTGAAGTTTGTATACTTGGCACAGTCAAAAACCATGCACTGACTGCTCTCAAGATGGAACTCAAGGTTTCTCGTTTCTAATTTTGTTGATTTTCCTTGAATCATAATTTTGCTTTCACTTATTTCCAAATTGGCAGCCCCAATGCACTGAATTTATTAATTAATTCACCAGACATTTCTAAAATGCCTGCCTACTCTGTGCCAGGCACTGTTCCAGATGCTGGAGTTATAGCTGAGCAAAACCAACAAAGCTTATAGTTCAGCGGTGGGCAGGGGAGGCCAACAACAAATCATAAACATAACAAATCTCTCAAATACATAGAGGGTTGGTCTGTCATAAATGCTACAGAAAAACACAACAGAACAAAGAAGAGGCAAGGATGCAATTACAATGAGGTAGTTGGGATAGGAATCACTGAGAAGGTGACAGGTGGATACAGATCTGAAGGAAATGAGGAAGTGAGCCCCGTGGATGTCGAAGGGTAGACCATTCTAGGCAGAAGCCATTGCAAAGGAGTTGAAAGAAATCATTCCTAGCATGCCAGTGCCTGTGGAACCCAGGCAATAACTAGTCAAAGCAAATCTCTATAAATGAATATTGTAATATTTGTGGTTACTTCTTTCATATTTTAGTTAACATTAATCTAGAAATTATTTGTAAAGTACAAACTATATGCTAGGCATTGAAGCAATAATGATGAAAAGATAGACAGTTTTCATCCTCAGGAAGCTTAGGTTAGTGGAACTAACAGTACTATGCATGATGGTAGGGGTAGTGGAGGCTGCCATGGGGACAGAGGGTAGAAGCACCTCCCCCAGATTGCAGAAGATGGGGTTTTAGAGAGAAAACTACCAAAGATCAAAGGATTTTCTTTCAGCTCCTGACAGCATAGACAGAAAGGATTGCATATAAAATCAAATAACAAATGCTTCACCTGTATTTTATCCTTGCAACACCCTATGAGGTATGTCTCATTATCATTGTCAGGTTATATGGGAAGGAGTGGAAGTGCAGGGTGGTTGGGCAACTTGACTGAGCTCGCATAGATAGGAAGTGGCAGAGAAAGAATATGAATTCAGGCAGTATGGTTCCCGAGTCTTACTCTTAACCACTATCTTACACACTCTGTGAGCAGCATGCCTGCATAACAGTTCGTTAATAAATAAAGACGTCTGGGTATTTTCCAGCTGCTTATAGGTAAGGCTTGTTGGGGACTATCTGAATAGTTTGATTCTAGAATGAGTTTTTATCAGCATGACCTAGAATTCAGAAAGTCTGGTTTGTTTAAAAATTAAAATCAAATCATCTTGTTCATACTGTGGTATGAACTTCTGACACTGGTTTTCACTAACCCATTAATATAACAAGTTTGCACAAGGAGCCGCTCTTTGGAATCCTCTCCCATGTCTTCTGATATTCTCAAATGGAGAGCAGCCTTTTTTTAAATTTGAGTGCTTTCTATTAGATTTTGTCAAATGTTCAAATTCCATAAATAAATTTAAAAATGTGTCCTCTAGAGCCCCAGCTCTGCTCTCAAATACTACCTTCCCAGAGAGACGGTGGCTTGGCTTTTCTTAGAGTCAGTGAAAACACCAGGGGTGTTCTGGACCAAATTACAAATCATATGCCTTCGTCCAGGTTACCAGGGAGTTGTCAGATGGGAACCATTTTGAGTACAGACTGCTCTAGGTGACAAATCTAGATGGGCTCCGAGCAGAGGCACGTGTGGGTGGGGGAGTGGGCTGTGGAGCTTTGCAGAACTAGTATTCACTCTGCTGGGTTTCTAAGAGCTGATGAGTTCCCATTTTCATCATGCCCAGCTCCCTGACCAGACAACTGGAAATTCTAACTAGGGATCGCACAAATTCTCTCTGTTGAAGAAACAACATTCTCTGACAATGATAAGTGACACAAATTCCAGTTGGAATTCTTAGAAAGACATAAACAACTGGAAGAACAACTGTATATGAAAATGTGGAGAGAGCAGGCTAGGGAATTAGAATCTAATCATTTTTAAGACCATGGGTACTTGTCTAATAATACCTATAGTAGAAAGCCATGAATGATTGAGCAAAGACTATATATGACTATTTATACAGCTTACAAGTAAATATCTGTACTGTATAACTTGGCTGTTTTCAGGTATAATGTTTGTAATAGAACAGTGAAGCATCACGTCTCCTAACTCATTCTGAAGGTTTGATCCATCAAAACAAATGTCCTAACAGCCTCGCTAATGCTGAAGACAGAAAATGTTTGAGAAAAATCACATTTAGGTAAAATTTCAACTGGAATAGGAAGAAATAAGATTTGATCAACTGGATTTGGGATTCATGCTAGTTATAATGATAAAGGTAAAAAAGAGGTCAGAATAGGATGAAAGAAATTTGGTAAAAATGGTGATCAGATTAACACTAAATTGAAATGGACAGAAATACGATTGTATTAGTGTTACCACCTCACAGAATGAAAGGATTCATGATGAATTTTCTACTTACAAAGAGAGCTCAACTTATTACCAAAGGAAAATATTGATCAGGCTTATAGAGATGGCAATGAAATTCAACAGTTGTGATTACTAATTTTCAGTTCTATCTTTTTTTAAAAATTTTTTCCCCTTTATTGAATAAGATATTACAAATGTGTCCTTATCCCCCCAATGTCCCCTCATCCCCCCAATCCTGCCCTCACCCTCACCCCCTGTTGTCCTCAGTTCTATCTTTTAACTTAATCCCATGTCCCTCTCAAAGCAAATGTTTCCATAATATATAAATAACAGTTTTTAAAGTTAAATAAATAAAAATACACAACAAAATTTGTAACTGCTATTTCTGAGCACTATTACACCGGTCTGAATTTATATTGAGACATTACAAAAATGTTCTAAAACACTAGATTGCCTCTGAGAGATAAAGAATTCATAAATTTATAATGGTAACCAAATGAAAATACAGAGTAAACTTTCTAAATGAAAATATAGCTCTCCTAACGAAAGGCTGAAAAACAAGAAAATGTAATGTGCATTAGATTCCTATTGTGGGGAATGTGTTTGTATCTAATCTAATGCTTGCATACATTACTGCAATGCTTTGAGAACAGAGTAACAATTGTAATTTTGCTCTGAATCAAAATAACAGAATCTGTCACTTGACATGCTGCAGTGTTTGTACTTTCATTATTGTTCATAGAATAATTGTATGCTTCTTTTTACTCTTATTTTGTAGCAGTTTATCTCTTTAAAAATGCTACTCAAACTATCTTCAGCAGGAATTTCAAAGTCAAAATCAATCACTATGTTTCAGTAGACGTTTTCAATACGCCCATACATATGCTTATGCATATCTGTTTTGATAAAATGTGATTCTTACATGCCTAATATGTTATTTCACCACAATTTGCATTGTTATAATAGGTTATTGATTGATTTTCAGTTTAAGGGACTGAGGTAGTATTCAGTAATGACTGAGTGCTACCAAGTTTATTCCAAGTGCCCAAGGTTCACTCACCCCAAGCAATTTAGTCAATAACCAATTTTTATATTTCTATCTCCTTCAAAATTCTAAACCAATAATCCCTGTGTTTTTTAAAAAATTATTTCAGTATCAGACTAACATTTCCCATGGAAATCAATATGGGTGCGATCCATTAGCCAAAAATCTGCAGTACTGCAATGCAAACATATTAAAAATATTGATCTTGCAAAGCTACTGATGTTTTGATTGACTTTAATGTTTGTAAGCAGCAATAACAGAATTTCAATGACTGAAACAAACTTTTGATTAAAATTATAGATTTTCTTGGAGGGGGGGGGTGCTATTCTACTGGTTTAAAGCATATCACATGGTTTACTTGTCTGTCATAAATGGAGGCAGTGAGACATACTTATCCAACCCCTTATTTGTAAATATTTTAGTCTATCATAGCTTACACATCTCTAATCTACTTTGAACTGCTCTGACATTTCAATTCCACTTATTATATCACATAGTGAGGTGGAAATTTCAGACTGAGAATGGCAGGAATTGAGAGCTCTAATCCCTGTTTTACTATTACGCAACCTTTGGAAAGGCATTTAACTCTCAGTTTAAATTCCTCAAATGTAAAATGAAATTAAACCTTGGAAATCGATGAACATTTTTATTACATTCTGAGATCAATGGACAACAAAGACTATAACTTCTATATACAACAGGTTATTTGACCCAAAGATATATCCTTTAAAGAAAGCACACAATTTTGCAGCTACTTAGTAATCACCTAGCAATGCTCTTGTTTCATATATGAAGAGACTGAGCCCCCAAAGGTCCAACAGTAAGCCAAGAAACTTCTCAGAGACCTTTCCTGACAACCTTATCTGAAATATAGCAATGAGCCCCGACCAGCCACTTTCCCACTGTTTAGCCTACTTAATTTTTAAAAAATGTATTTTTATTGACTTTATTAGAATTACATTGGTTAATAAAACTGTATGTTTCAAGTGTAAAATTCTATAGTATAGCATCTATAGATTGATCTATATTGTATTATGTGTTTACCACTCAAAATCTAGTCTCCTCCCATCACCATTTATCCCCCCTTTACTCTCTTCCACCTGGCCCCACCACCCTTCCCCTCCGGTAATTACCATACTGATGTCTGTATCTATAAGGTTTTCATTTTTTTTCTTAATCTTAACACCTCTATGTGAAACATTATATCTATTTATACCTATACTAGAGGCCAGATGCATGGATTCGTGACTGTATTAGAAGTCACTGAATTGTATAATTTAAATGGTTACAATGATGAATTTTATATTATATGAATTTTACTTCAATTAAAAAATGTGACCAGAATTCTTTTTCATTTTATTTATTATAATTCTGGGGAAGAAAGATATTAGTGAAATAAATTCCTGCTGAAATTAAAAATTGGATAGTACCATAAGTGCTCTTCTTAAATCTCATAAAATTACTATGTTTGTTTGATTAGGCTTGCCTCCCTGACATGGGAAATTACTGAATCATCTGGATTGTTAAGCATGTTATCATAAGTATATAGTAGTATTCCCAAATCTGCCAAAACAAAACAAGAGAAAAATGAGGAAATAAATCTACTCTACCCCAAATTCACTAGAAGCTGAGCAACTCTGCTTTGCTTTAGACAAGTGAACAAAATCTTACTAAAATGTAGAGAGAGATTTAAATCGTCAAATCCTATCTAATAAAGAGGGAATATGCTAATTGACCCTCACACCATCACAAAGATGGTGGTGCCCACAGCCAATAAGGAGGGAATATGCTAATTGACTGCCATGCCCTCAAAGATGGCGGTGCCCAGTCCCCTCAGCCCCACAGGACACATACTCATACATTCATTCTGATAGCCTTGGAATGTAAAGCCTGGCTGTGTATAACCCACACCTGGGTATCAATTTTATGCTGTAATCTAAATTTCCGTTGCAGGCTGCTTTGTCTCAATGAGATCATAAGCTCCTTCAGGATAGTATCTAGGCCCTTTTAACCCCATGGTTAGTGTATACTAAAATTCTTTCAGGGCACAAGTAAGCCTCGGATGGCGGCTGCCCAGACACCCAGGGCCGCCTGAGGCTCAGGTAACCAGGGCAGGCCAAGGCTTGTGCTGCCGGCAGTGGCAGCAGCAGAGGTGTGATGGGGGCATCGGCTTCTCCTGATCGCTGGGTCGCCTCCCGCCCCTGAGGGCTCCTGGACTGTGAGAGGGGGGCAAGCCGGGCTGAGGGAACCCCTCTCCAGTACATGAATTTTCATGCACCAGGCCTCTAGTAAATAAATAAGTGAAGGATTTATATTTATCCTTCTGGTTTTGCAAAAGCAGCCTTTTATTCTGCCTATGGGATACAAAGCAAGATCCACTTAAGATTTGGAAAGTTTGAAATGAAGTAAACTTACCAAAATATTCACAAAGCACCTAATTACTTTCATATCTATTTCATAATTACTATAGTACTATAGTACATTTGATTTTAATATATTTTAATTTTATTTGAAGAACTTTTTCTTTAATGTCTTCTCCATTATTTTATTCCCTCACTTTTATTGTAAAAATATTTAGACCTATCAGAGTTGTAACAGTAAAATGATTGCCTATATACCTGTCTCCTAGGTTCAATAATTGTTAATATTTTGCCATATTCACTTCATCTCTTTCATGTACCTTTTTTCTTGAACCATCTGAGTTAGCTGCAAGCAAAATAAATTAACAACTACAACTCAAGTGCTTGTTTTCTGTCACAGTCACAAGAGTAGCATTGGGATACTTTATTATAGTCATCCGCCTTCATAACAGTAAACGTTGGAAAAATGCATTAAAATAATTATCTTGACTTTTCTGTAAAATTTCTCACAGTACAAGAAGCACAATGAAGGCAACACCTTCTATTTCTTGGATATGATAACATACTTATTTCTAACTTAGAGACATTTTTCTATCTTGAAGGGGCCCCTGGACCTTTTATTTAAGATCTTCCCTTTTCTAAGTCTCACCTTCCATAAACACACGACACATACTCATACATTCATTCTGATAGCCTTGGAATGTAAAGCCTGGCTGTGTATAACCCACACCTGGGTATCAATTTTATGCTGTAATCTAAATTTCCGTTGCAGGCTGCTTTGTCTCAATGAGATCATAAGCTCCTTCAGGATAGTATCTAGGCCCTTTTAACCCCATGGTTAGTGTATACTAAAATTCTTTCACAATTTAACTAAAATCTTCATAGCATGATACTTATTATCAAAGGAATTTAAATGAATTGTAGATCATATACATTTACCACTATTGTGTTATGTGTGATAATGTATTATAAGCCCATTCAAATTAACACTATAGTCTGGTTGACCATTATTTTTTGTTTCACTGGATCTAATCTCATATTTTCCAGATGAAAGAATTTTCATGATTAAAGAGTTCTTACAGATTGTCTAGATCAATCCTATGTTCCCAATCCTATGCTTTTTTAAGTGAGGAAACATCTACAGAAGTTAAATGACTGATCTAACATTATAAAACTTTTAAAACAAAAAACCAAAAGTAGAAATAAATGAGTCAATACATCTAATGTGCTTAGATCAGGGCCTGGTTGATAGAGAGGGGCTTCAGAAACATCTGCCTCAGAACCAAGGTTTATGTATGGTTAGTTTAGTGCATTTTCCACTAAAACACACTACCTGACAAGTCCACAGTAAAACAAGGGAGACCGCCATTTGGGGAGCATGTTATGCATTCTTTTATGAGCAAGAGATACATGACAGACAAGAGACCAGGCAAAGGCTGTTGTCAGAATTGTCAGAACAGGCTCTGACTAGTCTCTCTTCCCTGAGGTCACAAACTGGCTGCCTGTGGGCCTGACCTGGATGGTACCTGTTTTATCTGACATATAATGGTTTTGAAAACTTGTTAGTTACAACACTAAAATAAGAGAGATTTCAAGCAATGATACAGATTCTGCCTTCTTTGGGAAAACTTAAACATCTGACAATACGGAGCTTGCACCCTTATATTTAACTCATCAGTTGGTGTTCGAATTTATAATTCCTCAATTTAGGCCTTAATTATGAGTAAGACACAGATGATAACTTTGAATCACATATTAAAAAATATACTACTTAGAAAATACTATGTGGTATTTGCTAACTATACCTATTTTCTAGCCATACCTAAGTAGCTATTTCCTACGGGAGGAGACAGATTGCTATAAAAGGAAAAAGAAAAAGTCACTGCAATGCTTAAAGGATTAATGACAATTTAACCAGAAAATCCATGTGAAGAGGAGAGCCCACTCCCTGGATTTCAGTTCCGTAAGATATCACTGTATTTTTCTTTTATGGGAGACACTGGTCTAATAACCTTGATTCATGTGTTAAATAAAATAAAATGACACAACTTATTTGGAACCAATTTATCCCCTTAAATTAAATATAGCCCTTAAGATCTGAAAATATTTTAGTTAGTCTGCTTTTGACTGGAACTAAGCAGCTATAAGAAAAACATTAAAAGTAACAATAGGTCACAACACATTGAATACCCTCCCTCTGCCACCTGACGCTTTTTGGTGCTAAAACATATGCTCTGCCACCTGCAGATAAAAGTCACACACTGAGAGTGTATATTCTGACGAGAATTACTGGTTTCAAGTATGCCTAGTGATTTTGGACAGTAGCACTTAAGAAACCTTCAATCTGGCAGTTTTTTTCACTGCACATTTTCTAAAGCAATCCTACAACTTAAAGTTGTACAAGTTTTAGGATCTGGCCTTTGTAAGGAAACAAAATAAAGTGAAACGAAAAGGATCCTAGGGTAGCGTTTTGATCCAACTGGATATATACAATAGATATATCCCCCCCCACTACCTCCCCTCATTTTGATGTCCCAATGACAAGGAAACAAAGGTCATTTGGATTTTCTGGCAGAGTAAAACTACCTGTTGCAAGACCAAGACAACTTCTGTTCCTAAGCACACTGGACAATCTGTCATAGGAGTTAAAAATTATTGTTGCTCCATAAGGAATTTATTTTCCTATTTTTATATTTCCTTTACCGTTGCCTGCTTTTCTTTTTTATCTTATTCTGTATTTATGTATTTATTTATTTAATTTATGTATTTAATGTTTCGCCTTGTTCCAGAAAAGGGTGGTGGCTTACAAAAAGGACTCAGGCAGGACTTCAGAAATGACAGGTGAAGAGGACGATAAATCCTCTCCCAAATACTAAAACAGTCAACAAAATTGTCAACCAGGTGAGCAGTGTAGAAATCCACTGAAAGCAAACATCACACTGAGAAGTGTTTTCATGAAAACCGCCGACTACGGCAGCGCAGCGGCAGCCTGTGGCAGGCAGCCTGCTGGCACAGCAGTGTCTCCAGGTGGGACTGGCTGTGCAGACCTGCAGCTTCACTGCTAGAGGACCTGACTTGATGTGGAGTAGAAGGAGAAAATCCTGTGCCCAATGGAGTTACCAGTAAATAAAGCAAAGTTGGAAACTAACCACAAAAACCTGTGGCCCTGCTACCCTGAGGTCGTGATCTCAGTTGGGATTCGTGGCAGACCAGTGGACTAGCCAGAAATTTAACAAGGAGATCCTGGACATGAGAGAGCTACTGAGGGACTGGATGAACCCCTGGCACATCTTCCTGACTGGGAGGCCGAGTGTGGGCACAGAAGTCCCAGGAAAGCCCAGCAGAAAGTAAAAGCTTGGGGTAGGCTTGAAAAACTGTGTGAACTCATAATATACTCTGCAATCACATCCACATCCATCCACAAAGCCTCACTCCCTTGGGATGACTGAACAAAACTCTGACACTTAAACTATGCAGGCAAAGGAGTGAACTCTAGAAAGTCAGACTAAAATAATAATTTTTAAAAAAAGGAATAAAAAAAAACCATACAGAAATATCAGCATGCACACATCCTGAAGGGGAGACAGACCTACAGATTAAGTCCAGGCAAGTTTCTTAAAACAAAACAAAACAAAAACAAATGAAAAACAGAAAAAAATATTAGCAACAACAACCCATAGGGGGAAATTTCAGAATCTCAACTTACTCTCACCACTCCTAATCAACACTACAGTTTACAGACAGTGGAGTAAGGCAGGAAAAGAAACTAATGGCATGCATATTAAAAAGAAAGTTCATAGATGACATTGTTCTATATGTAGGAAATCCTAGATTTTACCAAAAAAATTCTAGAACTCATAAACACATTTTAGCAAGCTCACAGAATAGAAAAATCCATATGTAAAAATGAATTTTAATTCTTTACACCAGTAATGAACAATTTGAAAATGAGTTAAGAAAAGAATGCCAGCCCTAGCTGGTTTGGCTCAGTGGATAGTTGGCCTGCATACCAAAGGGTCCCAGGCCCCATTCCGGTCAAGGGCACGTACCTTGGTTGCAGGCTCCTCCTAGCCCAGGCCCTGGTCAGGGCTCATGCAGGAGGCAACCATTTGGTATGTCTCTCTCACATTGATGTTCCTCTCTCCCTCTCCCTCCCATCCTTCAACTCTCTCTGAAAAGCAATGGAAAAAAATATCCTCAGGTGATGATTAAAACAAAGCAAGCAAGCAAGCAAACAAACAAACAAAAAAGCACTTTGTCTAAAAGATACCTGTAATAGCTGTAACATGCTGTTGAATATAATTGTTTCTTTAACAATTTGATTACAAAACAGAGAATACAATTTAGTTAAAACTTATTTTTTTTTCATAGGCAAAGGATTAAAAACGATTTTAATTATACACATATGGTCACAATTTTGCCTTAAAAAGATTGTTGGGAAATGTACATAAGGCCGCTTGTAAATGTACATCATGTTACTGTTATGTCTTATGTCCAGAGAAAAAAATGTTATCATACAGATTTGCTCTTACTTGGGAGTAGGCTATCCAAAAATACAGTACTCTTCTGTACAAAGAAAAAAGTCACATCACATTTGATAAGATGGAAAAAGCATTGGCCTCCATGTTAACCAAATATCTCAGTCCAATACTTTCTATTATGCACAATACCCTGACTTCTTGAAAGGGATCCAAATCCTAGCATGTCCATATTAACTATGTTATAAAACAAAATGTTTCTCATAATAATAAAAAGAAAGTTGGTTCATACTTCTGAAATCATATAAAGATAAAAAAATTTTAAAAAATCACTCTTGATTTGGAGAAATAAATTTACATTATACAACACTATATGCCAGGTCAAAGAGGGCAGGGACATAAATGTACACTAAAATGCAAATGTTTCCCAAAGAGATAAAACAAATTCCATTTACAGCATGATGGTTTACAAATGTCTAGTTATTGGCTATCTGGCTCCATTTATCCGAGTGTTATATGTGGCTACAAAAACCACTTGAACTCCTATTAGGTGGCATTTAGTTTAACAAATTTATTTTTTTTAAAACGAGGTCACCTTTATTTACCACGTGGCCAAGTTTGGCCAACGGAACTGGCTGTGCTTCCCAGTGAATGCTCCCCAAATGCCTCGGGAATTGTGAAAGGTCTTAGATACCCACCTCTCCAAATCCACCTCTTTACAAGTAATTTTTAAGCTCACTGTCACCACAATTTGAACTACACTGCAAAATATAAGCTTGTAGCATATTCATGTTATTCATGAGGGAATGACCTAGATTAAAAAAACATAGTTAATCTTTAGTCTGAACCATCCCCTCCCACTCCATTGTAATTCCACACAGTGTTTACAATGTGTCCCTTGGGAGCATTAAGAGTCCACCCTTCAGAATTTTTTCGGGGCATGAAATTTCAGGTAAAATTGCTGGTGCAGAGGCCTAGCAATATAGGGTATGGCTTATGGCTCCATATATTGTCCTGGAATCCTTACTCAGGAGAATATTCCTCCTGGAGTTTTCCCAGCAAATATGACGTGGAGGAGATAGCCTTGATAAGCACATTAGTCAATCTTGATGGTTCTCTACCCCATTAGTCACATCGCCACACCAGAGTTACACCAACTACAGACAGTAAAATCATCTTAACATATTAATTTCCCATATGACACATCTGATTCCTGCATTATAGAGCCTCAGTTTTAAATAAAAAAGTTAGACTATTGCCTATATGATCACAATATTCCATTTAACTATAAAGAAATTCCATGCTCCCCTTAATGAATTTTTACTATATATAAAAGTGAACCAAGAGGATTTTACTCTACTTATATAAATATAAATATTGCAATCATGTTTGTTTACTCTGAAAAATGAAAGAGTGAAAAGTGTATGAGTACATTTGAATTTCTTAAATATATGTGTAATCAAAAGAGAATTTTAGTGAAAAGTACAAATGTGAGGACAGCAAAAAGAAAAAAGTAGTAAATGTCCAGCACTTACAGATAAAACTGAAGCAAAAACTATAGCTAAAAAATTGTTTTTAAAGCATCCTTAGGTCTCTTGAATTCACGTAAAGTTTACCACTAATATAGAACTGCATTCTGCTGCAATCCCCTTAAGTCATCTTGTTAAATTTTGTCACAACATGTGTTACTGTAGTTCTACACTTACCTTTGCACTTTGTAGTGAGCAGCAGAGCAACATAATTAACCACTGCTAGGTAGTGTTTACGTTAGTTCTCAAAAGGTTAAGAAGCTGATTATAGCTAAAATCAGCTTTGCCCGAGGCTTCAGGGGCTCTGTGTAATCAAATTAGACAAGCAGGGCACAGTGTCACCTAACACAAACCAGTGGCACTTTCTTCTTTGCTTTGACCCTTTCCCCCTTTTTTTTATTAGGGGAACAACTCATGCTTTGTGCTTTTACCAGATAATTTTAAAAGACTTGTTTCTAATAAATTTTGCATGCAATCTCATAAGATACCCACCTGTTTAAAAGTAATGAGAACAAGTAGAAAAATCTTTGGAAAACATTTTTGAAAAAAATCCTGCTTGTTAAAAAAGAAATCTACATTTAGAGAGATTGCGATGTTTTTGAAAGTATTTTCTGAAAAGGCAGATGACAACATGACCACGTGTACATGATTTTCCAGACATTTCCTGGCTTTAGACAGACTGCCGGTTTTGCTCTGCAGTACATACACCACACAATGGTTTATCTGCTCCCAGAAGAGCACAGAGAACTCCATAAACCTGATAGATAAGGCATTAGCACTTCTATGAAACCATGGGCAACCCATTCTACTGAGTTATAGCTCATCCTTTCTTTAGCTCTACTCTTTGATGTCAGGCAGGGTGAACTGTGTAATGGACACATTCAAGGAAGTTTTAATAAGGTGAGGAGAGAAGAGCAAACCAGCCCAATTTAGAAACTCTCTTTCCACAGGTTCAATATTTAAATGCAATAACAGTATCAGTCAAATCTAAATCTTGCTACCTCTGAGCCTAAAAGGAATAAAAGCACTAAACACTAAAGAGGTATTGTTAAAAAAATCTATGGCAAATTTAAATAAAAATCTAGAATCTCCTTCTTAACAAAATTTATGAATCATTATTAAAATAATAGGTAACATTTGTTACATCTTTATCTTCCTACATTTGACTTTGAATTTTTGGTTCAAATTTGACATAGTTATTACTTTGCTTGAAATACAGAAACGAAATGAATATAAACACCCCACAAATGAGTGATCAGGAGAAAATGAGTTTTGCTAATGATTTATTCTGGGCAATAAAATCAAAACTTGTTATTTTAATTGATTAAGTCATAAAGAGTTCCTGGAGAAGTCAGATCTTGCTATTTGCACAGTCAGACAATTTCTGCTAATCCAGCAGTACTTAACAAATTCACATGTGGTTAGCTTGTCTTGCCATAGCTGTATATCACATTTCTGTGCTGCAAGCTGTGCAAAAAAAATCAATATGCCAAGTTTAACAAAAGGACAGGAAACATGATGTTCTCCTATATTTTCAATGAACCTCAAATGACTCTGCTGTTCATACTCAGTACAATTTATGGCAGAGAAATGTATTCTTCAATGAAAAAACCCCACAATGGAATGAATTATATAAATTCAGAACTGAAGTTCTGCCTTATTCCATAATAACAATTTATTTAGAAGATTCTGACATTCTGATTCAATGTGCACAGTACACTCAGCCATTCACAAGGCATATTTTTTTCTTGATGAAGGTTAAAGTATATTCTTTAGAACAAAGAAAGATATACTGTTCTATTTATGGTAACACTTTGATATACGTATTTAATTTGGGTTTTGGAGACCTTTTCAAATGTCTCTTTTCACATGTGAAACCTAGGGCGAGATGGTATCTATTAAGCAAATGCTTTCAATTCTAACACGAAGAAAAAAAAAATCCCCAGTGGATCCTGAGCTACTGCATTGGTTAATTGCCTCTAGATTTTTATATATTCTTTTACTGCTGCAGAAGAACATTATGTGTGGAAGTAGATTAGGATGAAAATGTTAAGAATGAGGTAGGAGTGGTCATGACCAATAGGTCATCACAGAGCGGTGCCACTCCTGCCTTCTCAACTCAGCGATGTGGAACTAAGTGTGCCAAAACAACCAGTAAGTTGGACTTCAGCCAAAGGATTCAGAACTGTCCTCCCCCACCCAACTCCCCCACTAAAGTAAAAAGAGAATTGGCATTCGGAATCTTCCAAAGAGCCATACATATAGGAAAATAAGAAAGCAAAGGTGTCCACATATACAGGGGAATTCACTTAAACATATGGAAAATTCTTTAGGAATTTTTCTCCATTCCAATGAGCAACAGTAAATGGATTAATGGCAATTAGCTGGGGAGAGCATGTCAGTAATCAGTGTTGAAGGTTTACTAGTAAACTGATACAAAAAAACTCAGAATCACACTTATGTTAACAGTAACTTTCTGTCACTGTGTTATTTATAGGACAATTTTCATTTATAGATTATTATACCATTTAAAAGAGGGTGGGCATAAAGTCCCCAATTAGAAAATAAGTATTTAATGATTTTAAGTGTTGAATAATATTAGTGCTGCTATAAATGATCATTTCAGTATAATTTATATTTCAAAATAGAGGATACAACATGGTTCAGAATAGTGATAAGAAGTTTTTGTATGGATATTCAGAAACCTAAAATTCCAGGGCTTGGAAAAATAATATACCAAGGTATTCAAGTAGTAATGAGATGTGTATTAAAGTAGACTCTTTAAAGTCTGCTACCTCAATTAATGGTCACATGTAAATCCCAGTTAGTTGTATGGCCCTAGTATATAATCTATACCCAGGAAATGAATTAACATGTTTGGAAAATGCTTAATTGCTTTAAAAACAACAACAAAAGGGTCTATCCATTTTACTTTTGGCGAGTGGTTTATTACTGAGAAAACCTGCCTAAACATGTTACTGAGTTTATGCATAAGTGGCAATGCAAATTATTTTTCATCTTTATAGATTTTATATTTTCTAACTTCTCATGTCTCTAAAGGCTCTTTGGTAGTAATGCTTTCCTCTTCACTGGAAAACATCTATTAATGAGATTTCTTTATCACTTTATTGCCAATAAATCAAATCTAAAGATTCACTTCCGACGTTAATTCCTGGTCTCTGTTCTCGAGGCAACACTGCCATTTCAGTCTTGTGTCTTCTTTAGACGTGGCTCATTTCTTTACACTCTCACATGGAGCACTATGTATTTAATTTAGGATTTGGAGACCTTTTCAAATGTCTCTTTTTACATGTGAAACTTAGGGCGAGATGGTATCTATTAAGCAAATGCTTTAAATTCTAACACCAAGAAAAAAAGATCCCAGTGGATCCTGAGCTACTGCATGGTTAATTGCCTCTAGATTTTTACATATTCTTTTACTGCTGAAGAACATTATGTGTAGAAGTAGATTAGGATGAAAATGTGAAGAATGAGGTAGCACTACTTTCTCTAGCACTACTTCATTTGTCCAGTGTTGCTGATATCCTCACTTCTTATCCTTCACAGGAGACTTTCCTATAATTTTTACATACCTCAAAATGTTGGGATCTTCCCAAAATTATCCTTAGTTTTCTACCACAACTCTTATCTATAGGCCAGAATAAACCAGGTGCTGCAAGCTGAAACATTTGGTGTGTTTGAATTCTTAGGTCATGTAGTGCATATTTAATTTGGTTTGAATTAGGGCTTTTGAAGAGAATCTCAGAGCTGGAAAAGATCATGGAAATCGCCCACCTAACTAATATTTAAAATGATGTGTGGTCCAGGGAAGTTCACTAACTGGCCCAAAGCCACATATTGGTTAGCGACTCTTTTCACACTCACATTGTACTCTTTAGTCTCTTGTAATTATTATGCTCCTCAAAACAGAACTGGGGAGAACCATCAATTAATATATAAATTTCCTACAGAACAAGTTTCTAGTACTTTCAATAAACACCTTCCTTCAGCTTCTACTGTTAAGCCTAAATTGCGCCTTTTCAACATGACTCCTAGGTCTTTTTCTTTCACAATTCTTTCTGTCTTATCAGCTAAAAGATGTGTGCCAAGGCTAGCTTGTCCACAAGCTGCTGTGGCCACATTATTTCCTTGTAGAAATTGTTTAATTATCTTTCCCAAGTCAAACTGAATTTCAAAATGTCCATCTATCTCCAATAAACTAAAATTTGAACTTATCATTTTCCTACCTGTTTTGTTCCCTTCCTATACACAACGCAGATAGATATAACATCCACTGGCTTCTATTTCTAGCGCTCTGAAAATCCATGTGGGCTCCCATTCTTTAACAAAGCTGCATTTCCCTTCCCTTATGTTTCCCTGGGGTTCCCTTCTCTCTCAACCTAGAAAAGATGTGCATCATTTTGTTGTTTACCCTTATCTAGTCAGGGACCATGCCTTTTACTTTTCAAACATCTACAAGATACCATTGATGAGTCTTTGTAAAATCCATCTAATTACTGAATGGCAGTCTATAGCCACATGCTATTGCCATCACTTAATCTTCAACTCTATTTCCTCATATTCTTTAATTTTAGAAACATAGAACCTTACAATTGAAATAGATATTAAAAGATTCTTGAGTATAATCCTTACCAAATGTAAGAATTACTTTTTATCAGATTCTTGAAAAGTAGTCATTGAGTCTTTACTTAAATGCTTTAAAAGATAGAAAGCTCACTAGTTTACAACGCAGCCCGTTCCACTTCTCAAACAATACAAAACAATACATCCTAGGGCATTATATTGAGCCCATTTAATTTCCATAATCCATAATCAGAGTCCTTGTCATAAAGTAATCAGAGCATCATATATGGTTCAGGGTTGAGAACAGCTACATCATTAAGTCTTCTGCGAGTCCTTTGGTGCTGCAACTTTAAGATGTGGATGCTACCTACTAGATTTCAAGAGCTGTTCCTCCCCACTGCCTGCCTGGTGGTACTGAATACCTACCATCAACTGTACAAAATTATTCAAGGGAAATAATTTCAAATTTTTAACTGGGCCATTAAAAGAAAAATGGAAAGCCTCCAGCTGACACTAGTTCTAGTTCTAGAGAAACTGGCTTCTGCATAACGTTTAGTACCTTGTGATCAGGAGCCTACTCAGTTATGAGTATAGGATAACTTCTGACTTTAATATATTAACTTTCATATTGCTAAAAACTATACATCCATGAAACTTTTACTAAAGAAAGTATGTGTTCCCAAGAATTACATTTCAAGCAATTATGATGTACAATCCATGTTTTACATTTCATTCCTTTTAACTTCATTGATTCTGGGGCAAATATTAGATTGACTTTTTAATTTGTCATTTCGTGATGCCTCATTAAAGTAGGTGTATACATAATCTTACCTACATGTGTATATTATACTTTTGAAATAAACACAATGAAGAACATTATATGTTCATAGTGAACACAGCCTAAGGCCCTGTGGTAAAAAGCATAATTTTGGGAAAAGTAAGTAAATAAATATGGTCTATTTTTAATGGTAAAATCTTGAAATTAAGCAAATATGCTAACTGCCTGGACTGGCTTAACTTTGAGGCTGGTTTAAGGATACTTTTAAATTTGATAGGTTTAGAAAAGGGGAAGGTGTGAGCAGAGGGGTGGAACCCAGCGAGGCAGCTCTGTAAGATGAACTGCTGGTAGGGTGAAGCGACTGGTTACAGTAATAGCTGAAAACCATAAGTGCTACAGGCTTTGAAGTCAGTTCAGCTTTGATGTCTTGCTCTCCTAGCTAATCATAAGATAGGATGAAAAAGGGGAAAAAAAATAAGACTTTCCAATACTGTCCTTGGTGTCATTGCTCAGGAAATCCTAATATGAAAAAAGATCGGTGTCTGAGTGAACTCTTAAGTAGCACTGGTCTGCTCTTAATAAAAAGTTTTAAGAGAAACCAAGATGGCGGCATAGGTAAACACCCGAAATTGCTGCCTCCGACAACAACTTCAACAATACAACTAAAAGACAGAACGGTCATCATCCAGAACCACAGGAAGGCTGGCCGAGTGGAAATTCTACAACTAGAAGGAAAGAGAAGAGCATACAGACTCAGAGGAGCTACGAAAGTAAAGTGCAGAGGTACGGAGGCTCCGGCGCGCGCGGAAAGGGGCGGGCACCTGAGGACGC
>NW_005363247.1:5507960-5520577 GCF_000412655.1 Myotis brandtii
CAATAAAAAGAAAAAAATTATACTGGAATAACGAAAAAAAAAGTTTTAAATCATTGATGCAATCATTAAAATTATTTGTTAGTTTGGGGCATGCATATGGATATGCAAAAACATTCTTAAATTTGTTATTAGAAAATGTCAGTAAATCAATAAGGAAAAACATATCAATGATGATTTGAGGTTGTCACTGTGCTCGAAGTATTACTTAGATCAGGTTATACAGATGGGCTTCTCAACCTTGAGGAACTTACCTGCTGAGGACAGATGACTGCCTAGAAAAAGTCTTAGACATCAACTAGTACAAACCTGAAGTTCAGAGAAGCTGGCTTGCTTCGGAAACAAAAGATGAAACTGCCAAGTACATACATACATATATACACATACACATAAATTAAATGAATCACAACCAACAGACAGCATGTAGAAATAAAGGGATAAAAGCATCTTGTGAGTTGTTGGCTAGAAGATGGGAATTTCAAGCTTAGACAAAGCATTGTTTCTTTAACTTCAGTCATTTGTGTAACACCTTTATGCATTTTTGCCATATGTACAAACTACCAGTACTATTAAAATATCCAGTATTTTGCTTATATCAACTAACTTTTTCTATTTGCATAGTCCTAAACAGTAACATCCATTAAATGGGTTTCATGCATTATTCATCTTTTTCTAATACATAATAGAATAAACAAATAACTACTAAAATAAAAAACAGATCACCCATGAACCACCAGTAGATGTATAAAACATTGACATGGAGGACTCAAGGAAAGACCATACCCTAATTATTTCTTGTGGCACTTATATGAGAACTATAATTTTAATGTATGTACTCATTAAGTATTTAGATGCCCATGTGTCCAGGGACCCAGGATAACGTGAATTTTACATTTTCTTTTCTTTTCCATCTTAACTTTGTTTAGTTATTAGAACCTGCCCCAGCTTAATTGATAGATAATAAATAACCTACAGTTAAACATTTCTATCTATATATATAAAAAGCCAGCAACCAGAATGCCGTAATGACTGGTCGCTATGATGCCCACTTCGGCCAGCAAACCAGCCCAATGGGGGGGGGTGGGGCCGACTGGCCAACCTCCCACGGCCCCTCCCTCAATGGGCTTCCACCACCCCGATCGGCCTGCAGTCATTCCCCCCAGCTGGCCCCGCCCCTGATCACCCTTCCCACCCCAATAGGGGGTGGCGCTGGCCAGCCAACCTCCTGCAGCCCCTCCCCCCAACTGGTCCTGCCAACAATGGGCCCTCACCACTCCATTGGCCCACAGCCCCTCTCCCCAGCCAGCTCCGCCCCCAAGCGGCCCCCCCACTCTGATCAGGGGCAGGGCCGGCTGGCCAACCACCCATAGCCCCTCCTCCAGGCCACTGGCCCCTGATCGGCCCTCCCCCCCCCCCCCCATCGGGAACAGGGCCTGCTGGCCAATCACCTGCAGCCCCTCCCCCCAGCCAGCCTGGCCCTGATCTGCCCCAATTGGGGCCAGACTGGCCGGATCCCACCCATGCACGAATTTGTACACTGGGCCTCTAGTAATATATATAATAGTAATAACAGTCTGAGACCACAGTAGTAACATAAAAAGTTGAAAGGGAAAAGTTTCCTTTGGTTCTTTTTTAATAGTGCTGTCTTGCTGCCTATTGCTCTAAAGGAAAAAGAAATGTTTGTAGCTTTTCTAGGTAGAAAGAAGCTATAGAAATAATTTTACAAATTTAATGACTTTAATGGGAAAAGGAAAAGAATGATTCAAGTTCTATGGCATTCCTCTTGTGTATGTGTTGGTATCATGTAATGAGATGATGAAGAATCCAAAGGCATATACTGGGAGAGAGGGGTTAACTATGTCTCATGGAAACAAATGTTATTTCTCTATTAAATTCTTATCCTTTAAGTGCATTAGAGTTGACTGTAAATATAAACAAAAGCCACTGGTGGGCAATTAAATTTGAAGAAGTGGCCCATAAAAAGTGGAATATTCAGTATGTATTAGAACCAGTTATACAACATCTGATTTAATAGTTAGATATTAAGCATTCCTCTTATAATACATGTTAAATAGCCTCAACAAATCATTTTCTGTAATGTAGCAAAATGACAATTTCAATGTAGTCTAAGGCTGGTAGGACAAGAACATTAAAGCAAATTAATCTCTAATCTTTTATCTACACTAAAAGGTTGAAAATCTGCAGGCATTTTTAACAAGAACTTTAAAATGAATTTGCCATTCCCAAAGTCATCTCACTAGACAGGAAAGAGGAACTTGGCATGTGACCAATAAATTATGAGAGAGCAACACCTTGGGGTTAGAGGGCACTGATGACTTCAACAAATCTCACCAGCTAGGGCAGCAGATTAAGCCAGGGGATAGGATGCCCTACAACCTTAACCTGTTAATACCTTTAAATTCTTAAGAATGACCTCTAGTCTGCTCTTTCATATTAGTTGTTAGTTACGCTAATTACAGCTTAACTGGTATTGTTGGTACCAGTTTCCCTCTCAGAAGACATGTAGAGAAAGGTTATCTCTAATAGCTTCAAATAACTTCAGCAAAATTCTGTTGTACACATTAGGAGCACTTACCTCCAGTTCTGAAAGGGTCTTTTATAGACATCAAAGGAAAGACACTAAAAGCAATGTGTGTTTGTGGATTCTATAAAGCATTTCAGATAGGAAGCTGTAAAAATAAGAACAGTAACTTCTCCTGTGACTAGAACTTTAGAATAGTTTAAAACAAGGTAATTTATTTTTTATGTTTATTTTTAACAGATAAGGGCTGTGTGATTTCAAATATAAGGAGCTAGTTATATCTTAACCATGCAAGTGAAGTAAAAATACTTAGCCCATGAAATTCCCTCAAAATTTATGGTTTTTAGAAAGGAATAATGCAATTTCTATCATGATCTTTTAGAACCGTTTTAAGTTCAACATTTACACTGATGTTAACCTAACATTATATGGAATTGTGCAGAGATTCCAAGCCCATTTACAAAGATTCAAATACCATCTGTGAAGTTGCAGTAAATTATTCTGTAACATTAATCTTTAAACCAGGCACTAAATCAGAACAGAAACATACCAAAGAGATTTAAAAAGCAAGGGAGTCAACTGAATTATTGAGATTAATGTAAATAGTTTTCCATATAACAGTTTACAGGTTCTCAATATTGCACTATTTTCACTTTGAATGAAATATATAAAATTACATCTTAAAAATAAATTACTAATATCTAAGTGATACCAGTATCAAAGATCTGTGAAAATGATGACTGAAGGGTGTTGTCAATCTACATGTGAGTTAAGAAATACAATGACAAAATTTTGAATATATAAAATAGATACAATAGAAAGTAACTATTAATGTTAAAAAATAAACTTTACTTTACAAAAGAATATCTTTAAACCAAACCTTTTGTTCTTACAGGATGCTGACCAACAGAATTTTGACTTAAATGAAACTTTTTGGGAAAATGAAGACAGATCATTAGAGTATGTGTTATCAAATCCAAAATGCCATTAATTTTCAGATTCTTCATTACCCATCACTTAAAAAGAAAAAAACATTGCCAATTTAGCTACGACATAATGTTTTCTTATCACGTTGATTGCAAGATATATTCAAACTTTAGGTAGTTAAAATTGTATCTTGTAATCAATGAAATGTAATATTTTATAATGCATAGACTTGTCTATCAATATATTTAATGAACAAATTGTTTTTGTGAGAGCAATCCAATTGTGAAATATAGTCACTGGGTGATATAAAATAATTTTATTGTATATAAAACACTGAGAGGACATTGACCATCTATTTTCTATCTTCTCTAAGGATAGAAAAGGAGGAAGAACAGCTAATACATTACTGATTTCAGTTTGCTTGTCTAATTTATTGATTAACTAATGTCCTCATTTTATCCCACTAAGGATTTATGATGAACTAGAGGCCTGGTGCACGAAATTCGTGCACGGGGGGTGAGGCGGGGCGGGGAGAGGTGTGTGTCCTTCAGCCCGGCATGCACTCTCTCCAATCTGGGACCCCTCGGGGGATGTCCAACTACCGGTTTAGGCCTGATCCTGGAAACAGACCTCTCACAATCCGGGACCACTGCCTCCTAACCGCTTGCCTGCATACCTGACTGATTGACCCTAACCCAGCCGTGGGCAAACTACGGCCCGCGGGCCGGATCCGGCCCATTTGAAATGAATAAAACTAAAAAAAAAAAAAAGACCGTACCCTTTTATGTAATGATGTTTACTTTGAATTTATATTAGTTCACACAAACACTCCATCCATGCTTTTGTTCCAGCCCTCCGGTCCAGTTTAAGAACCCATTGTGGCCCTCGAGTCAAAAAGTTTGCCCACCCCTGCCCTAACCGCTTCTGCCTGCCAGCCTGATCGCCCCCTAACCGCTTTCCTGATGGCCTGATTGATGCCTAACTGCCCTCCCTTGCTGGACTGATCACCCCCAACTGCCCTCCCTGCCGGCCTGATTGCCCACTACTGCTCTCTCCTGCCGGCCTGATCGTTCACAACTGCCCTCCCCTGCCAGCCTGATCGCCCACAACTGCCCTCCCCTGCCGCGACCCGCCTCCGCTGTGCGTGTGGCCATCTTGTGATGACATTAGGGCATGATGCGTGAGGGCATGACAACCACCTAGGCCAGTGGTTGGCAAACTGCGGCTCGCGAGCCACACGCAGCTCTTTGGCCCCTTGAGTGTGGCTCTTCCACAAAATACTCACTTCTGCGCATGGGCCACGAAGTTTCAATCGCACTGTACGTGCGCGCCCACACGTGGTATTTTGTGGAAGAGCCACACTCAAGGGCCAAAGAGCCACATGTGGCTCACGATCCGCAGTTTGCCGACCACTGACCTAGGCTATTAATAGTATAGATAAGAAGATCATATACAATAAAATAATTAAGGAAATAAAAAGGAAACTTGAACTGGGGAAAAAAAAACAGATTGCAAGACCCTATGTTATTTTGATTAGATATAGAAATAATTTATAAATAACAAAATAGGCCCTAGATTTTAATTTTTCACTGTTATTTTTAAAAGGTAAAACATAATATATTTATCTGTGAGAGTTGCTGGACACTTTTGCCTTAAGTATAGGACCCTGTTAATTCCAAAGAATTCCTATGAAACAGAATATTAGAATCTACTATTAAGTGTTGAAAGATAGATACCAAATGAAAGTATGGTTGAGAGAAATTAAATACTGGGGAGAAAAATAACTCCAAAATATCAGTAACTCTCTTGCAAAGATTAATTTGGTTGTACCAATAGATAAAGTAGGATTAATATGAAGACTAGTGGACGAAGTCCGTGTATGTTCAAATGTTAAAACTGGTCTATGGAACAGATGCTACTAAACTATCTCAGGATGTAGGTGGGTAAATGAGTGAGCACCACCCCAGTGGAAGGTGCTGACTGGAATGAATATGACTGCAAGCAGGTTTTCCACAAAGTGGGCTTCACTCAGGCTCTATACCAGTGATGGCGAACCTTTTGAGCTTGGCATGTCAGCATTTTGAAAAACCCTAACTTAACTCTGGTGCCGTGTCACATATAGAAATTTTTTGATATTTGCAACCATAGTAAAACAAAGATTTATATTTTTGATATTTATTTTATATATTTAAATGCCATTTAACAAAGAAAAATCAACCAAAAAAAATGAGTTCGCGTGTCACCTCTGACACGCGTGTCATAGGTTCGCCATCACTGCTCTATACAATAATCAGTAAACACAGCCAAAAACAATCTAAGGAACTGTGTGAACATTTAGATGCATTTCAGCATCAGGAACTCGAATAACAGTCTACTGATGGATCAGTTCAAGTGTTTAAAATGTAGGACCTTCTTGTATTTAGTCATCCCACATTTTCTGTTCTCTCTGTATGCTTGTGGCATATACATTAAGTTTTCAAAGAAACCAGAGAAACTGACACAAGAACAACTGTGGTGGACATGTCCAAAAACCCTTCTCTGAGGAAGGACTCCTCCACAATGCACACAGTCCTTGTTGTGCTAGCAATTACACTGCCATGCTCCAGCCCCAACCCCCACTGATATGCCTGGCCCAGCACAGCCATTTAATCTCTCTGGTTTCAGTGATTAGTTCAGGGATCATCACTGTACCAAAGCAGGGCCCACAAGAGTTTTCACTAAGATTCTCAATCGATGCTAGAGCTTTTTCTATGGCATGATGCTGAATAGAAGATGCTGCAACTGCTTGTAGCTACCCTTCCTTCCTAAATGCAAGAAAGAAAGAATCAGGCCACTAGGCAAGCAAAATAAAGGAGATGAAGGGAAAGAAAGTCTTGATGACAGAGTTTGAGCCACAATATCTAGTAGTACCAGTAGTTTACCCATTTACATGAATAAATTACTTCTGTTAGAAGCTTGAATTGGACTTATGTAAATTACAATGAAGAGAGTTTGTACAGTAATTGAAACAAGTAGACTGTATACTACTCTTCGACTTTTAAAAAACGTGAGACTGATATCCACGTATGCATATTTGAATCTATAAAATAATTGTACAGTGGTGGCATTTTTTAATGTTAATGTGTGTTTAAAGGCAAGAAGTTTCTGGATTATCCACGTAAGTGATACAGATAACTAAAAAAGGGTAGGTAATCGAAAGTAATTTGTACTCAGTTTTCTAATACTTAAAATAATGAAGAGAGGAGGGGAGTGGGAGCAAAGAAGGCATTTAGCCTTCTGATTATGCTTTCCTAGGCACAATTAAAAGTGGTTTGCACTTGTAGAGAACAAAGGAGTTTGGTATGCGGGGGGAGGGGGAAAGGGGCACAGAAATGTATTAGTACATGAAGGAAAGTGGCCCAAAGTCACAGTGGTGCTGCAGACAGTGCCCTGAATAAACAGGCCACTCATCAACAATTGGGAGCGAGGAATAGCTATTTCTCTTGGGCAAGACAGCATAAGTCATAATAAATGATTTTCCAGACTGCATTTTCATAAACTATAACATTTAAACCACTTTAAGAACTGACAGGAAAATAACTGTCACCTAGCATTAAGAGTCGGATGAGCTATATTCCACCTCAAGTTGAATTATAAAGAACTCTAATAACAATATCTCCGTGTTCTCAGAATAATTACCTACCCCCCACTTCCTAAATATCCTTATTACAACCTCAAATAGTAACTTTTAAGAAACCTTAAGTTAGGCTATGTACCTTCTGGCTATTCTCTGTTGGTGCTAAGGGTCTGAGAAGGCACTTGACCACTGGAATGCATCAAATGTGAGTCTGCTACTATAAGCAGACTTCTCACAGTTATTCACCTAACAACTGTTTCATTATATGTACTTTGGGGATTTCCAGAAATAATATATATTAGTAAGAAATAGATCTATTAGTACTGGATCCTAATAGACTTTTTGGCCTGCCTTCAAAACAAAATTAGTCTACTGAAATAACTTATGCTAAAACGTGTCACTCAGTAATTAAAGACAAAGCATGTGTGTCAAGACTCATGAATTTATTGATGGCTTCTGACACTGGTGAGTTTGCATGCTTTGGGAAAAAATTAACCTTCAAATTTTACATTGATACTAAGGACTCATTATAGAAGGTTTGTAAGGATTACCATATGTGTTAAAGCATTTCAATATTCATGGATGTAAGCAACATTGAACTTAATAACAACCAAAGAGCATAGGTTTTTAATTTTGCAAAAAAGAGCATTACTAAGCACTACATTGTTCTTTATGCCTAAGTAATTTTCAATAATTCTTATGGTTTTTGTTGTTGTTCTTGGACTGACTCTGTACAGGACTATTTTAGTCATTCCTGTTTACCATGAGAATAAAACAGATGAAGTAATTATCTGTCTACAGTCACTTGTTTGATACACAATATACTGGTATCTATTCTACCTCGAGCATCATGTTAAGCACTCTCTTGCGTAGTGAGCTGTGGGCAGAGACAGCATGACAGAGGCAGAGACAACGAGCTTTCTAATCAGACATTATTTTTTATAATCAAAGTCAACTAGGCTACTACTTAAGATGTCTTTGGTGCCTGATGGTTTTTTCAATTACCAAACCCTTCCCAGGATTTCTGATGATACTGTAATAAACTTAAAGGAATTTATTAACAATTTTTTATCAAAAGCCTGGTGGAGACAAGTGAGAAGAACAGGCCCGTGGATTTGCTAACCATGAACAACATTAGATTTGCTGACTAGCAGTGCCAAGGCAAACCATCAGGAAGAGTTATGCCAGTACAAAATTATTTTAATTCCTTAGATCTTACTATTAAAACTTAGGCTGTCATAAGTCAATATAAGAACCAGCCACATGAAGAATGATTTTGTGCCCTAAATGACAACAATAACATCAACAAAAGTATTACAATTAAATGATCTATTGGGTTGTTCAATGTTTCTTTAAGATTGATATATTAATCTTTACACTTAATGGTAAGAAGATATTTCTTCTAATGCATTTTGTAAGACTCATGTAATTATGTTCATGTACTGAGAACTATAACTTTTTTGCTGTGACTGTCAGGATTTTAACCACCACATTCAACTCTCAATTGAAGTAACTAATCGCAGCCCGATTTTCACTCGAAACAAACTCCTTTCACCTTTCCTTCTATTACTGACTTTAGGTCTTTCCTCTCTCTCTTCTCACACCCTCAACTTAACTCCGAGCTATATTTCAAGTACAGTGGGGCCTTGACTTACGAGTTTAATTTGTTCCGAGACCGAGCTCGTTAAGGAGCTCGTTAACTCAAATTACTCTATCAACTCAATGCAAAAAATCTGCTGGTATCTCAAAAAACTCGTTAGTCAGGACACTCGTAAGTCAAGGCCCTACTGTATTAGCTCAAGTTGTCCCTGCTCTTAAGATTGTTCCCAGACATGCCTCACGGAATCATGTGCTTCTTCCTCTGTATTGTTCTCCTGCCTATTCCTCGAACACTGGCGACTTGGTGGGGTGACCCCTGCTTTCTCACTTCTTTCCTCTAACCTATGTATTCTTTGTCTAGTTCAGAATCTTCAGTGCCTAGCCCTTAACCAGTGCTTAGTACACATTCAATCACTGAGAGGGTACAGAGGTCTAACTCTGCTGATTGCTAGAATGTGAGAACACAGAACCTGGAGGAAGAGGAGGAGTTGGTTTGAGGCCACAGCAATGATGTCTGGGAGATGGTCAAAAGCTGCTATGCTGGGCATTATTCTTTTGCTGCCATGTTCTGGCGTATTACCTTTGATCTACATGGCTCATATTTTGCATAATGTATTTAAAATATGAACATTAGTATATATGTGCTCATGTTTTGTTGTTTTAAATCCTCAGCTGAGGATATGTTTTTATTGATTTTAGAGAGACAGGAGGGGGAGAGAGAGAAACCTTGATGTGAGAAACAACAATCGGTTGCCTCCTGCATGCACCCTGACAGGGGATCAAACCCCCAACCCAGATATGTGCCCTAGCTAGGTATCAAATCCACAACATTTTGGTGCACGGGACGACACTCCATCTAACTGAGCCACCAGGCCAGGGTTATATGTGCACATGTTCTTGAATAACAAATGAGAAACCAAACCACTGCTCTATTTATACTTTCAAAATTTAATAATATTTACAAGAATATTAGCAGTATAAGAATACATGTAGTCAGTCCTAGCTGGTTTGGCTCAGTGGATAGAGCGTCAGGCTGTGGACTGAAGGGTCCAGGTTCCATTCCGGTCAAGGGCACATGCCCGGGTTGTAGGCTCAATCCCCAGTAGGGGGCGTGCAGGAGGAGCTGATCAGCGATTCTCTCTCATCATTGATGTTTCTCTCTCTCTCTCTCTCTCCCCCGCTTCCTTTCTGAAATCAATAAAAATATATTTAAAAAAAGAAACAGAATACTAGTATGTGTAGTCAGATAATGTAATTAAATGTATATGTATATTTGTGTTTAGGACAGATGGAGTTTTATAGGTGAGTCGATAAATGCATATAGAGGTAAACATGCTAAAGATTTATAAGATGTTCCACTGAATAAATGAAATCATTACTGTCCTCATTAAAACAATGATAGAAAATCTATACTTGCTTTTTAGTAGAAAGTGGTATTTCATTTATGTGTGGTTTTATTTCAACTGCAGTATCACTGGATCAACTGTGAGAAAATATTTAAATCTCACAAATTCAAGCACCTTCTGTTTCCTAAATGTTCACATGTTGTATATATGTGCACAGAGAATGTTCACCAAATAAATTGTTTACTGACTAATGCAAGAAACTCAGTTTAAAAATAAAAATGATAAATTTTTTTATGAAGTGTGCCATTTCTGGAAACTCAAATAAAGAGGGTAAGGATTCTTTCACTTTTCATTTAAAAGCGTAACATTTTTGTTAGTATTTTACTTAAAATTTCTTGGCCCAGAAGACAAAAATTTATGGCTTCAGATTAACTACTTTAATGGCGTGACACAGAAGGAGCAAAACATTCTTTTCTACCTATGGTGTTGGGGTGATTGCCTTTTCAGGAGAGAAAAGAACAACAGATAAATCTTTGTTTGGTAGGCCTATTCCCACCTCTCCTCTTTAGTTTAACTCTCAAAGGTAATATATATTTAGTGAGCAGAGAGGTGCCATAAAAGTACGTCTGAAATGAGGTAACCATTTATAATATTTGCATGCATTTAAAGACTCATTATTACAGGAAAAAATGATTTATATTTCATATACTAAGCAAACGTACTAGGTGTCTACTTAGGTTTAGCAATTTCTTAAAACTACCTATGAAAATAATCAGTGTCTAAACACTTGCTATTAGCTGTTGCAGATCTGCTTTTCATAAATATAACCCAATCACAATAAATTAAAGGCAAGTCACTTGACTGTCTGGTTACATTAGCTGGATGAAATTCGTGGCTGACAATGCTGAACAGAAAGTGACAGGGTTTTCTCAACCGGTTTACATATCAATTTTTCTGGGGAAAGCAGGAATATTATCTTTATCAAAATATCTAAAATTTTCTTCCTAAGACAATTCCTCTGAATCTTACTGATGAGAATTCAATTGTTCTACTCTTAAAATAGATAGAAATAAGTAGGCACTGAAATTCTTCAACCCATAAAATTATTGGTTGGGAGGTAAAAATGTTATTTTTCTTGAAGTTGTCCAACCCTGGAGTGGGGACATTACCTATGTGAGTGCCTAGAGACAAGATGCAGATGGAGGGCTGCTTAACTCTATAGCTAATGTCCTTTCCTTCCCATCACAACTCCTCCTTTACATATATTCACTTTTTTGTACAAAAAAAGAAACAAGTCTCTCTGCCTTCCTATGCCACCCCACCCCCAATCCCCAACGCACAACCACATTTTCCTTATATCAGGAGTGGTAGGTTTATTAATTGAATTGTGTCCCTGCTCCTCCAGTGTGTGTGTGTGTGCGTGAGAGAGAGAGAGAGAGAGAGAGAGAGAGAGAGAGAGAATAGTCATAACCTCCCAGCACCTCAGAATGTAACCTTATTTATAGATAGGTTCTTAACATAGGTAATCAAGTTAAAGTAAGGGCATTAGAGTGGGCCCTAATCCAATATGACCGGTGTCCTTATAAAGGGGAAAATTTGGACACAGAGACATGCATAGCAGGAAGGCAATGTAAAGAGACAACAGAAGATGGTCATCAACAAAGGAGGAGAGAGGCTCACAGCCCTCAGAAAGAACTAACATTTGACCTTGGACTGCGAGTCTCCAGAACTGTGAGACAAAAGTTTCTGTTCTTTAAATGGCCCAATCTGTGGTACTTTGTAATGGAAGCCCTAGTAAACTAATATAGTAGGCTTTGGACATAAAAACTATAATGAGTGGGGGCATTCAGTGAAGAAATAGCATGAATAAAGGCAGGACTGAGCTTGCATTTGGGAGAGACAATTGAGACCACAGCAGACGAGAAAGGAAAGATTAAGTGGGAGTCACTGTAGGAGGACTAGTGTCACCCGACTCTGTAGACTTCCTTCATATAATCTGTATTCTCGTAGCCTCCATGTTCAATCTATGGTTTTGTTCTTATTCATGGAGGCTCATACAATTATAGGCTGGAAACAAATTCAGAGATCATTCCTTTAAATTACATAATGCTGTACAGGTTTTCACAAATCTTTATCTAAATCCTTCATCATATGTTCCCTTACAAAGTGGTCGTTTGTCTTAGTATGCATTTATTAATATACTAGATGCATTTATTAATATACCGCTGGCTCCTAACCGCTCGCCTGCCTGCCTGCCTGATTGCCCCTAACCACTCTGCCTGCCTGCCTGATCACCCTAACCACTGTGTCTGCCTTCCTGATCACCCCTAACCACTCGCCTGCCCGCCTGATTGCCCCTAACCCCACTGCCCGCCTGCTTGAAGCCTCTAACTGCTCGCCTGCCTGCCTGATCGCCCTAACCGCTTGCTTGCCTGCCTGATCGCCCCTAACCACTCTGCCTGATCGCTCCTAACCACTCACCTACCTGCCTGATCGCCTCTAACTACTTGCCTGCCTGCCTGATTGCCTCTAACTACTTGCCTACTTGCCTCATTGCTCCTAACCACTCTGCCTGCCTGCCTGATCACCC
>NW_005363247.1:5522802-5536130 GCF_000412655.1 Myotis brandtii
GGCGCCGCCCCCTGTCACTCACAGAGCCGCAGGGCGATCAGGGGGTTTGGGCGCTGCCCCCTGTCATGCTGATCCCGGTGCCGGGAGCCTCGCTGCTCCGCTGATCCCGGTGCTGGGAGGCCTATTACCCTTTTACTATATAGGATAGAGGCCTGGTGCATGGGTGGGGGCTGGCTGGTTTGCCCTGAAGGGTGTCCTGGATCAGGGTGGGGGTCCCCACTGGGGTGCCTGGCCAGTCTGGGTGAGGGGCTGAGGGCTGTTTTCCGGCTGGCGAGTGACTAAAGCTTCCAACCGCTCCTTGTTTTCTTCTCTTTTTTTTTTTTTTTTTCTGGGCCAGCTTTAGCTCTGAGGCCTCGCTGCTGAAAACATAGATACAATGTTGCGGTCCGAGCCCGGCTGAATGGAAGCCCTTTTCTGGGGTTTTGTTTAGCTTCTTATTTGCAACATAGTATATAGTTGCTTAGAGTTGCAACTGAGAGGCGGGCAAGTGAGGCGGGGAACGTTGGAGTCTGCAGCAAGCAAGCCTCCCTGCTCGCTTCAGTGCCTGGCTGCCGGCCGCCATCTTGGCTGACAGTTAATTTGCATATACTCTCTGATTAGCCAATGAAAAGGGTAGCGGTCGTACGCCAATTACCATGTTTCTCTTTTATTAGTGTAGATAATACAGTATTTAGTCTGAACTGGAAAGGCTTACATTAGAAGTGCTTCAGGGCCATTACAGGATACTGAGCTAAAGATACCCAGACAATTTAGAACACTAGGAATGACCTATTAGACAAGTACTGTGGCAAGGAAAACTCTTGAAAGTAAAGTGGCTAAGGGGAAGGTGTTTCATAAATTCTGAAACTGCAGATCTACAGTCAGGGTACCTTTTGAAAATGTGATTAAGTTATCATCACTATCTTTAAAGAAAATGAACATATATTGTACAAATACACTATTCTGCTTATACTCTAAAGGGGCCCAGTGTCTTCAGGTTAAAAATACCTGCCTTGTCTAAAGAAAACAAGATAAAAGAAACACTTGACAAGGAAACATTTTCAGAATGGCGGTGAAATACTATTAAGCAAGTGGTTGGAATTTATGCTTTTAATTGAGGGAGGGGGAAATCTGGCGACTTTGAAGACTTTGGACTGTTGTTTGGCATCTGCCTCTACTAACTATTCCACTGAAAAAGTTGTCACTAAAGATACCAGTGGCACAGCTGTTAGTGAAATGATATATCTTACTTGATAGATGTTACTTGATCTCTGTACATTTGACACTGTTAACCACCAACACCACACTTGGTTTTCTTCCAACTCCAAGGGTGGTTCTTTCTCATTTTTGAGGGATCTTATTATCAATCTTCAATCTCTGAAAAGTATGAAATTTTTAAATATCAAGGTTTCCCCAAGGTCTAGCCTTTTCTCTTTCAAGAGCACCAGTGATGGAAAATCTCATTTTAAATGATGTAAAGGCTGATCAGTGACTCATAAGTACCTGCCTAAGCCAAGACACAGCAGCTGTGAGTGGTGCAGCTATACAGGTGCTGAGGCAGACCCTGGGTAGACAGACCCTGGGAGCCGTTACCATTTCTCCAAATCTGCAGGGGCTGCAGAATTCAAGGAGCAGCCTGGCCCACAGCCTCCTAACAGCATTTAGGAGCTGGATGTTCACAGCTCAATTGCAGTCATTCATCCTGACAGTAAGCACTGCCTGACCCTCTACAGAAACATCTCCCTTCCTAGGCTTTCCAGAGGGCTGTCTAGGCAAAGGAAGGAATGTGGTTGGTGCTGTGTGACTTTTAGTAGGATAGCCCAAGGGTAAGTGATTAATCACCTATTAAATCTAGGGCCAACCAATTGAAGTTTAGCTCCATTTTCACTAACCTCTCTTTCTTCAGACACTGAGAACAACAACAACAACAAAAATACATACATTGAAATAAATCAGAAAAACTAGAATAAAAAAGCTTGTTCTTTGAAAATACCTATGGATGACTTCTTTGTAAGATTGATTAAGAAAGAAAAACTGACAAGACTAGTAAGCAAAAAGAACATACACTCAGATATAACATATAGTAATAGATAAGTTATAAAACAATAAATATCACATGCAGAGATATGGCACCAGATGTGGGAAAACACAGTCTGAATGGTATTTGTTTGGCATATGATGACCAGAACTGACCCGTGTAGAGGTAGAAAGCCAGAAAAGACCAATTTTATAGAAGAGATTCGAAAAGCAACTTAAGATGTACCATCATAAAAGCCACCAGAGAATGTTGTATCACCTATCACAAATATACTCTAAAAAGCCTATGAGCTCAAGCCCTGGCCAATTTTGCTCAGTGATTAGAGCATCGGCCCATAGATCAAAGGATCTTGGGTTTGATCCCTGGTCAAGGACACTTACCTAGGTTGCAGATTTGATCTCCAGCCCCAATTGGGTGTGTGCAGGAGGCAACCAGTCGACGTCTCTCTCTCCCCATCCTTCCACTTTTTCTCTAAATATCAATGGAAAAAATATCCTTGGGTGAGAATAAATTTTTTTTTAAAAAAAGCCTTAAGAGGTTTTTTAGAAAGTAAGGGAAATTCCCAGGGAATAAACCAAATGGAGCTCAAAAGCAGAGAATTACGCCGGAGCTGAGCCAATGCGGTCCAGTTTGCCAATCTCAGTAACTAAGGGGTCTAAAATACAATGACGGTGGCAGGACAGGAGCTAAACCTGTTGGACTACATAAGGTGGAGATGTGAATTGAGACCCCCACTTTAAGCTGGGGCACTCTAAAGAAAAGGTGAACTAGAAAAATACTGCATCTTTCAAGAAGGAGAGAACAAGCAACATGCGTGTTTCTTTAAGGACTCCGGGCAGGCTCTGTGTACTCCTCTATTCCTTCCTCAAACCTTCCCCTGAAGGGAACTAATATCCTGGACTCTGTGTCTGGGTTTACACGAAGCTTTACGTGTTCTGATAAAAGTGGTATACTGCAAGTCTACTGGGCCTTGAGTTTTTCACTCATTATTGTGTATAAAAACTAAATGCTGTTTACTAATAACCACAAGGAATGAGACACAATTAACATTCAATTAATAAAAAAAGAAACAAAATATCCGAACCATCTATGTATTGTAATGTATTTTAAAACCAATGCTAGGTAAAAACAAAAGGAAAAACACAAAGCAGAATAAACTTCAATTTCCATTCCTAAGTTTTTAAAAATTACTCCCACCCTATGACCCCTTCCTACATATGGATTCTTAGCTTCTTTCGACAGTGAAACAGAACTAATGCTGAAGCCCCGACGGGAGCGCCAGGGATGTTTCCCAGCACGACTCTCCCCAGAAGGGCAGGCCCTCAGTTGGAAAGCCTGGGGGCGCCCGGAGTGGTGCTGGGGGCAGAGAGGAGGGCGCCTCCCTCAGGGAAAGGGGCTGAGGAGTACAAGGGTGTAAAGTAAGGTCCCCCATAGCTGGGGGGACCAAAACGGAGCCCCGATGCTAGGGGAAAGCATACTGTTCCCCCTGGGAAAGGAGGCCTGGCAACCCCCACCTCCTCCGGTGGACAGAAATCATTAGTTGGCAGACTGCCCATCTTGCTCCGGTTATAGAACCAAACTTGGACCAGGTCCTTCCGCAGCCGAAGCTGCCCAGCGATGCGGCTCATTTGCTGGGCTGTGGGCTTCGGGCACTGCAGGAAGAATTGCTCCAGGTTGTTTCCGATGCGCCTCTCCCTGCTTGCCCGTCTCCACTTCTGAGCCTGGTGCAGGATCATCTCCATTCTGCATAAGCCCAGAAGGTTCTTGGTATCCACTTCCTCCAGCCACTTTCTCAGCAACGGGCGCAGCTTCCACCTGTTGGCGAGGCTGAGCTGCTGGGCCTCGAAGCGGCAGATGGTCGTCTGGCTAAGCACCTTTCCAAAAAGAGCGCCCACAGCGAACCCCACGTCGGCCTGCGAGTACCCAAGGGTCATCCTCCTCTCTCTCAGTTCCTTGGCCAGCTGTTCCATCTCTTTCTCCACAGCCGAGAGGTCCTCGGGCAGGGCCAACCTCGGGATGTACCGCAGGGCGCTGAGAGGTCCGCGGAGAGTGCCTTCCGAAGGGCTGTGCAGCCAGGCCCCCGCCTCGCCAGTTCCGACCCGGGCCTCGCAGGGCACCACCCCACCCCGCAATTTGTATGACGGGGGATTCAGGGGCATCGCCCACACCTCAGGGCCCGGGGAGACTCCCATCTGGATACCCGGCCTGACCATCAAGCTGCCAGGGGCCGCCTGGGCACTCAACCAAATTGGGGTGTCAATACCCACTGGCATTGGCCCTCTGGGCCCGCCCCCACCACCAACTGGCTGAGGGGACAAGTGGGAGGGCTTGCGCTCCGCCATGGAGTAAAACCGCACCCCACGCAGAAGTCTGGTAGGAACTGGTGGCTCTCGAGGCTTCACAACAGCCACCTACCTGCCTTGCCCTCGAGCCCCGCCCCCCAGAGGGTGGAGATGGCAGTGCAGGCAAGAGAAACAGGCCAAGGGTGTGTTCCGCGGTGGGGAAATCCAATAGACCCACCGGTTAAGTCTTAGGGTCTCCAGGGTTAAGGAAATGCGTCCTCTACCCTGAACTTTACTTCCAACTCCCTCCCTGAGCTTTGCACCTCCAAGCTGCCTGGGATTCCTTAGTCACTGCCTCCATCCTATCCCTGAAGGGACCTAGTTATTTACTTACAGCTCTTCAGAACTCGGGTATCTAATTCCTTTCTTCCACATGATTTGAACGACCCCATTTGGCTTCACAAACGTTTGTTAAACGTCTATATGCCAGTATCTCTGGGACTGGCCTTCAATTCATTAACTGTCCCCTCATGCTATCTTTATGGTCACAGTACTGCCAATAGTCTCTCCTTTGCACACGTTCATGCCCTGTGTCCCAAGAAACCTAAACATCGCTGCCTGACTTTCCAGTTAACATTAATTTGCTGTCAGATTCTACCCCTCACCTCCACACTTTGCCAGATTCCACTCTCTCACGGGGCCAAGTTCTCAACTAATTCCATGTTTCTCCCACCAGCCCTTCAAGTCCTTTGCACCTCATCCTACTTCGGCTTCCAGGTTCAGAATTCCTGCCTATAATGGAGACCTACGTGCTTCATCTCCCTTCCCCTCTGGAGGCAGGTCTCTGGACTGGCCTTACCAGCTCTTCCTCACTGACTGCTCCCTGCAATACCTGACTCACCAACACCAGGTTCCCCTCATCCTGGCTCCTTGCACATCAGAGACCCAAGAATCTTAGAATATTTTCCCCTCCACTATGTCTGCAGCTCAGGCACCCAGTCTTAGGACATGGGTGGAAAAAGCCAATGAGGAAGGGGGAAGAGAAGAAAAACATCAAGTTCAAAGCTTCTAAGAGGACAGTGACCTGGGCTGGACAATCCCGTTCACTCTCCAATTCAAGCATGATGTGTTTCTGCCACCACGTCTACTGAAATTGGTCTTCTTGAAATCATTGGTGACCTTCCAACTGTCAAATCTGATGGCTTTAAAAAAAATCCTTATCTCACTATACTTCTGTGTAGTATCGGACAACGCTGACTACTCTTCTTGCTCCTTTTCTTTTTTAAATTTCCATGAAATGCTGGTCCCAGCCAAATCTGTATTTCAGCCTTGACTTTTAATTTCCAGTTCTGTATTTCCCAGTGCCCCAAATAAAATTCATTATCTGCACTTCTACACCTGCTTTCCTCCAAGGCTCCCTAAGCTGGTTAATGGCATCATCACTGAAGCTTAAACCTAGGAGTGGTTCTTGACCTTGCCTATACTTTGTAGGGAATCAAATCTTACTTTAATAGGTCTTCTAAAACATCTGAACTCTGTCATCTTCTCTCTAGTCTCATTTTACTGTTTTAATTTAGGCCACATTACTGGCCGGTAGCTATGATGCACACTGACCACCATGGGGCAGAGGCTCAATGCAGGAGCTGCCCCCTGGTGGTCAGGGCACTCCCACAGCCAACCTCCCGCAGCTAGCCAACCTCCCACGGTCCCTCCCCAGGTTGGCAGGCCCGATTGGAACTAGGCAAGATGGCCCCAATTGGCCCCGATCACCGTCCAGGCCGAGGGACCCCACCCGTGCACGAATTCATGCATCAGGCCTCTAGTAACATCATAATTAACCTCCTCTGCACCTCCTTTCAACTTTATCTTGCATACCGCTGTTAGAGTAATTTGCCAAAACCCAGACCAAACCTGACCAAACGAAAATCTAACCATGTCATTTTCCTCTTAAATTTTTTTTCAAAATCTAGCCCCTCTTCCCGCAGTCAACAATATCAACAATGAAACTCCTGAGTGTGGAACACGTGGCTTTTCACCATTTGGCCCCTCCCTTTTGTCCTCCTTTCTTCTCTCCATGCCTCCCTCTGCCAATTCTTTCCCAGCTTCATCTACCAAACACCCCCAACTCCCTGCGCCCCACCTAACTGCATGCTCAGTGAGAATATCCCACTTTGCACTAAAGATGCCATGCTTTCATGATTATTACGTCTTATTCATGCTGTTCCTTCTGTCTGAAATGACTTCCCCCTGCTTCTTGGTCTCAATCTCTCATGTCATTCGGGCTTCTGATCTAATGTCATCTCATTAGACACACTCTCTAAAACAGCACCTATCACTCTCTGTTTCCTTCAGTATCCTTTATTTATTTATTTTTTGCATTAGCAGTATTACTATCTAATATATAATTGTTTGTCTATATGTTTATTGTCTGTTTCCCTGCTGCCAAGAGAGCAGGGACTATGCCTAGTTCACTGCTGTCTACAGTGCTTACAACTGTGCTTGGCTCACAGAAGGTGCTCAGTAAACATTTGCTGAACAAATGAAGCATCATGTATTTCTAGTCACCTTTAAGATACAGGTTAGAGGTCACTATATGATAAAGCCTTCCCCCAGGCAGTTAGTTACTGCTTTTGTGGTTCTCCCCTTGACATATGTTTTCATTATAACATTTATCTGAAATTATTTATTTTATGTCTCCATCTTTCCAACTAGAGTGTGAAGTACTTAAGGGCCTTATTATAAAGCCTGGAACATAATAGAAACCTGACTGATATACTGTCCAATAAAGATTTGCTTAATGAATGAATGAGTTTTCATCTTTACAATTCTGAAAGTAAATCACATTTAGCTCGAGTTTAACCATGAGAAACTTGACCTTCCCATCCTTTCTCTCCTGTACCAGAATAAGGTCCTTAAACACCTCTTTCAAGATGGGGGGCTAGCACCATGAGACTAAATTTAACAGCTCTACAGGTAATGAGGTTGTGGATATGGCTGTGTATGTGATGATTTGTTTGTTGTCTGCATCTCTACTGCAATTACAGTCAGAATGTGTGTGGCCAAGAGCAGGGCCCTTGTCTGTCTGGTTCACTGTGAAATCCTCAGCACCTGGAACTACATCTGGCACAGAGTGGGAAGCCAGTTTAATGTTAAATAAATGAATCTCTGCAGTGTTAATGGTGAAAAGATATCCATATTTCTTTGTGATAAGTTTCAAGATGATGGTCTATGAAAAATAGTTTACAATATATAAAATTTTGCTTAAGAATACTTTTGCTCATATGTACTCTTTCCAGGTCTACCTACATGCTATTTTTTTCAAACTTACAAAGCAACTAGAATGAACAGAATGAAAGATCACAAAGAGGAGCAACAAAGAGCAACTGTATAAATTAAGGCCCACATATGGAAACCAGCCCCTTTGCAAAAAAGCACCACAGAGAAAAAGCTCAGTTGTCTAAAGCAACAGTTTACTAAAAACATTTTTAGTGAATTGGACAAAAGTTCAACTGAACTTGAGGAAAGCTTATTATATTAACTGAGCTGAAACGTAGTAGCTAAAACCATTTACTAATTTAAAAAATAAGGCTATATTGACTTGAAGTGTTTTAAAATTAACTTGGATGCTCTTAATTAAGGTTTTCTCTGTACTTGGTCAGATTTCATCTGCCAAGGTGCCTATCTCCTGGTTTATGCATATGTGCTGTCACAAATAAAAGCCCATACTCTTAAGGGAAGTCTTGACATCTCCTTAAAAGTATATTTAATGGGCTATGGAAATGGGGTGATCCGGGAAAAAAGGCAGGAGCACATTTGGCTGGAACAGAAATAGAGTTCAGGGGAAGGCAGGTGATGGGGATGCCCCAGACAACCAGCACTGTATGGGCTGTGGTGCTTGAAAAGCTAATCCATCACCTTCAACAAATACAGAGGCCTCTCAGTAAGTGATTAGATTACAATGTAAGAAAGCAGCTCAGTCTTATCCATAGGGAATTAAGAAGTAAGGATAAGAATCACAGGATCCCAGGCCCCGTATATTTAGAATCTAAATGGAGAGTAAAAAAACTGTCAGAAAGCAGGACGGCTACACTTGCACAAGGAAAAGTTAACCATTTCTATTATTAGGATCCTGGAATTAAAAGAAGTTAACTTGTAAGCAGAAATGCACCAAGTGTTAGTATATGCATTATTAGGCTCTCCCTAACTATCCTTTATTCCAAGACGGCAAGACCAACTGCCAAGATCCACTAACGGTTAAGAAGCAGGGAATAGTGGAGGCCAGGTTAATAACAAGCATCCTTGTAGGGCTTGGCTCAAGTCTCCTCTCTTTGGCAAGCTCTGCCCATATTCTTAGGACCACAGTGATCTCTGACCTCTTTGAACTCCCCGCCTTTCCACTCCGATACCCTGGCTGCCCTAAACAGTTAGCTGCAGCTTCATGTTTTAGCTCTCTATGTAGGAAATATGGAACCTCGCAAACAGACATTACAGATATGATTTATTTTGTAGTTATGTAAAAACGTGCTAATGCACATGCTATCTTCAGTGCTCTTAGCATAGCAAGTGTATAAAACACCTGATGTGAGGGAAGTCTGGCTTTGACTTACTCCATCATGCTGATCAATTATCTCATTGGTTTGGAAGGTAATCTTTGCTTCCTCATTTCTCCAAAAGCATCTCTCCCAGAGTTGCTCATGCTCCAGATAAAGGACTTAAGAATATATGTGAATTAATTTTTGTACAAGGGGACAAGCTATAGTCCAGCTTCATTCTTTTGCATGTGGCTTTCCAATTCTCCCAGCATTATTTATTAAAGAGGCATTCTTTCTCCATTGTGTGTTTTTGGCTCCTTTGTCAAGAAGATGTGCTACATATACACAATGGAATACTACTCAGCCATAAGAAAAGATGAAATGCTGCCATCTGTGACAACATGGACAGACCTTGAGAATATTATGCTAAGTGAAATAAGTCAGTTAGAAAAAGCTAAGAACCATATGATTTCACTTGCATGTGGGATATAAAACTGAAACTCACAGACACAGACAGACAACAGCACGGTGGTTACCAGAGGAAAAGGGGTGAAGGGTAGAAAAGAATAAAGGGGGCCAAATATATGGTGATGGAAGGTGAACTGACTTTGGGTGGTGGGCACACAATGCAGTAACAGGTCATGTATCAGAAAAATGTATACCTGAAATGTATATGACCCTATGAACCAATGTCATCCCAATAAATTTAATAAAAAAGATTATATGTGAAGTTTCATTTTACATATATGTGAAATATGTCTCCAAACAACACACACACACACACACACACACACACACACACACACACACACGTCATAAGAGCCCAACTTTTTGAATGTGATTAACTCAACAGAGCAGACCAGATGTAAGAATGGTGTAAAAGTTAGAGAGGGTGATGGTGTTAATTTTACAGTTTCCCCCACTCTGCAGAGGCCCTAGAAACTCAGCACTGACACCAAAGGGCAGGTGTAGATCCTTAAGAATCACATTAATCAAGGAGCAAAACAGAAGGCAAAGGCAGAAGACAAGATCCAGAGACCGGCCACTGGGAAGTCCCACTCTGAGTCTAAGAAGCAAAATCAGGAATTCAGTAAAACTGTGGCAGCTGAGTACAGAAGAGTGACACTTTCCACCTCTCAGTGAGACAGTTAGCACCACACATTACAACAATTTAGTTCACTAAAACTACTTCAAAACAACTGAAGTAATTAAACTATCAATCCTTTGTGTGGATTTTTAAGTAGAAAACAGTGTAAGACAAAGTGAGACATCAAAGACATGTTATGCAGTTAAGAAAAAATGACACCCGAAGGCAAATTACATACAACAAGAACATTAAAGTTGTAATAACACAAAAAAAGAGTTAATCAAGTCAGTGTAGCCATTAAACAGAGTCATTTATTGCTCTATGAGATAACTCACAAGGTAAATAAAAATTAACACTGTTCTGCTGAGGTGATAACAGGAGCAGGGGCCAAAGGACAGTGATACCAGATGCTTTTATTCTTACAAAATATATAGAGAAAAGTTAGAATGTTGCCAATGTAGAATTTCCTTGATTTTCTTAATTTTAGATAAAGACTGAAGAACTTTTAAAAGCAAGAGAAACAGAGACACTAGTATCTTTTTTGAGAGGGGAAAAAAAAAAACTTTTTGCTGTTATTCTTCTTGTCATTTTACTCATATATGATACAACAACATAGACTACAAAGAGATTTAGAGTATACAGAAAAAATCTTCCCTTTTATTTTATACATCTGTGATATTCATGAGCTATGAACTTCTGGTGCTGTGAAGTAATATTAAATATAAAAACCCCATGGCTTCACCAGAAGTGAAGAATTTAAGTATCTGCATAAGGCAGGCAGAGCAGTTGAGTTGAGTAGGGGTGGGTTGAAAGGCACGATGGTGATGAGTCAGGTATATTCACAGATAGACAAAGTTTAAAGCAGCGGTTCTCAACCTGTGGGTTGCGACCCCTTTGGGGGTCGAACGACCCTTTCACAGGGGTCGCCTAAGACCATCGGAAAACACATATATAATTACATATTGTTTTTGTGATTAATCACTATGCTTTAATTATGTTCAATTTGTAACAATGAAATTGGGGGTCACCACAACATGAGGAACTGTATTAAAGGGTCGCAGCATTAGGAAGGTTGAGAACCACTGGTTTAAAGGTTCTTGTTATGCCAGGCAAGATTTAAAGACATGGCTTAGGTGACTTTGCCCTGAAGTCACCTAAAAGCTTTATGGATGTTCTTGCACTGATTACTGCAATCGGGGCGCACTCACCACCTTCTACATTTGAATCTGTGCTTCGCTTCCACTGTAGAGCAGGAGATGCACAACTGGTTTAACATGAAAATTTTCTATCATGCTGCACAGTAAAATACACTTAACAGTACAAAAAGCTTATGACTAATGCAACCAGTAATTCAGGATGTAGCATGGGCTCAGAGAAGTGAATGAGAAGTGGACTAAAATTTCTGTTTACAGGAGATAACTCTTTTAGATACTGAGAGAATTAATTTTTGTTAACTAGATTTCCAATTAATTGATTTTGGTGCCATTATATTATAAGTTTTGGTCCTCTGTGAATTCCCCTGGAATCTCCTTTAGACACTATGAACTGAAGCAAGAGAAACAGAGACACTAGTATCTTTTTTGGGAAAAACAAACAAAAAAAGAACACATTCAGTAACATGACATGCAGTAATGACCATGAAAAATTCAAGAGGCAGTAGCAGACTTAAAATGACAAGTTCCAATACAGTAACTTCATCTAAATATGTAGATTAAAAACTCCTTGTAGCATTTTAAACCTGACAAAGCCCTTGGCTTTAGACAATGAGGCAATAAATTAGCTGATAAAATGGAATTCTCTTTCAAAGTCACATCACTATGATTCTCAAGGTCTTAAAGACATGCAACCAGGCTATCCAGCTTCTCTTTTGAGCAACACTCATGCCCAAATCCACATTTATGTTCCTAGAGTCCATGTAGCCCCCAGTAGCTACTCTTCATTCTATGTGTGTGCAAATAACATCAGACAGATGAAGGTTTCTTCTTCTGAAAGCCTCAGAACTTTAGGAAGCAATTGTAACAAACAAGTTGTCAATGGAAAACTGAAAACAAGATTTCAATTATCATTATTTATTTAATGTGAGGTTTATTAACTATTTTCTGAATATTTGACTATACATTCACATGGTTCAAGAAGTACACCAGGGTATATAGTGAAAATATGCATTATTTATTTTCATTTTGTTGCCTATCATAACATTAATGTGGTCAACTTCCAGCTAGAATTTGACATTTTGCTCACATAGAATTTCTTGTAATAATTTAAATTCAAGGAAAACATTTGTCTTTTAAGATTGACAGAAATGTAGATGAAACATAAAGGAAGAAGCCAATGAATTTAAAGAAGTTTCTCATAAGAATATGTGATAGGGCAGGTGTCATTTTGAAAGGAAGGCAATGTACTAAGGAACTGACAGGCGTTGTGGGAGAAGAGGGAAGAATAGGACAGTAGCAGGAAGAAGAATGAAAGGAAAAGAGTCAGTGCTGAATTTAAGTAGGTTTAAGAGAATGAGAAATAAGGGAGGATACTGAAGAAGAGAAAAACTGAGAAGTTTAAGTACTATACTTCTTCTGTAGAAGATATACTGGGAGGCTCCAAGATTTACTCTATAATGAGACATCACTAGAATCAGGACTTACATAATATAGAAAATACAAAGACAGAAGCAGGAGAGAAATGATAGAAAGTTTCCTCAAATATATATATAGTAGTCGACTGGCTGGATAAAATAACTACCATGTGTTGCTTTGCATAGAAGTGTGGGACTATAGAAATGACTGTACAAGCTGAAACCAATAAAGTAATAATAGTAATCAATGGGAAAAACTATGGTTGTTCTGTGGCCTTTAATTATTTTTTTGTCAAAAGATTATCAATCCCTTTACTGTCAGCAAAAAATAAATGGGAAAATGAAAAAAAAGTAAAAATAGTTGTATTCAGTACACCACAATTTAAAACTTAGAAACATTGAGAATTAAGATACTTTATTTTCTTTTTTCAGTTTTTTAAAAATTTATTTTTAACTAGTGGCCTGGTGCACGAAATTTGTGCATGGGGCAGGGGTGTGTGTGCCCCTCAGCCTGGCCTGCATCCTTTCCATTCTGGGACCCCTTGGGGGATGTCTGACTGCCGGTCTGGGCCCAATCCCACAATCTGGGACATCCCTCTTGCAATCCAGGACCGCTGGCTCCTAACCGCTCACCTGCCTGCCTACCTGATTGCCCCTAACCACTCCCAGCCTGCTTGCCCCTAACTGCCTCCCCTTGCTGGCCTGCTCGCTCCCAACTGCCCCCCCCCTCCCGCCAGCCTGATCACCCCTAATTGCCTCCACTCCAGCCTGCTTGCCCCAACTGCCCTCCCTTGCCGGCCTGCTCGCTCCCAACTGCCTCCCCACCGCCGGCCTGATCACC